>NW_025920199.1:0-294992 GCF_902686445.1 Sciurus carolinensis | reverse complement strand
CTCCTCCTCCTCCTTGGGGTAGCCCCCCGGGTGTTCAGGAGCGGTAGCTCCAAGACCAGGTGACTCACCACGCTCCTCCTCCAGGCAGGCCACCGGTGTTCAGGAGCGGTCGCTTTTAGTCCAATCAACTCACCACCCGGCTCCTCCCCTGGCAACCACCTGTGGCTCTGATGCAGTCACTCCTAGACCAAGTGTCCCACTGCTCTCCTCCTCCAGGAAGGCCACCAGTGTTCGGGAGCAGTTGTTCTGAGATCAAACAGCTCGCCATGCAGCTCCTCCTCTGGCAACTGCCTGTGGCTCTGATGCAGTCACTCCTAGGTCAAGCAACCCGCCACGCTCCTCCTCTTCCTCTGGGCCACCTCCCGGTGTTCAGGAGCGCTCGCTCTGAGTTCAAACAGCTCACCACGCAGCTCCTCCTCTGGCAACCACCTGTGGCTCTGATGCAGTCACTCCTAGACCAAGTGTCCCACTGCTCTCCTCCTCCAGGAAGGCCACCAGTGTTCGGGAGCAGTTGTTCTGAGATCAAACAGCTCGCCATGCAGCTCCTCCTCTGGCAACTGCCTGTGGCTCTGATGCAGTCACTCCTAGGTCAAGCAACCCGCCACGCTCCTCCTCTTCCTCCGGGCAACCTCCCGGTGTTCAGGAGCACTCGCTCTGAGTCTAAACAGCTTGCCACGCAGCTCCTCCTCAGGCAGCTGCCCGGAGCCCCAGTGGTTGCTCCGAGTCCAAGCGCTGTGCTGAGCAGCCTCCTTACGATGATCCCAGTTGTCCGTGTTTACCGCTCTAGCAGGGGGAGGGGCGTCTCACCGAGCAACTCTACTTCACAAATTCCCTGCATTCCGGGGCTACCGCCCCATCCGGGACGCCTCCCCAATAGGAGAGTCTCACCCGACGGCTTTGAGTTGGTCCCAAGTCTCTCACTATCTCCTCTTTTGAATCTTGCGTCCTGGAGCAACGTGTAATGCAGCCGCCCTCTAGTCCGCCATCTTGGCCCACCTAGAATATCCTTTTGACCAAAGATTTTATGACCTCAGGTATGGTCGAAATGGTCCCATTTCAAAGTTCTAAGAAAGTCCTCAATAAAGTTGGAAATTATCCTTGACCCCATTTCAGACTATCTTTGATGGTGTGTATTGTGCCTGATTCAGAAATCCTAGATTTCCCCTCTCTTGTCAAAAGAGAGCATCCAATGACATATCAGACAAGTTTCTGAAAATACTTAAATATATGCTTCCATTCACTGTGCAGAAAGATGTGAAGAATCCTCAACCTGCTACATTACCCATAAAATCTCAAACACTTGAGCAATTGTGTGGAAATGGTGGATGATGAGTTGTGGAATGAGGTCTTCAGACATATTTTAAAATTGTCTTGGGTTTTCAGGCATTGGTGAGGAGCCTGTCTGCAAGGTATCACCAAAACTCTTTTGAGATTGTTGGAAAGAGGAAGTATCCATGTCTCTCTGAGTTTCCACAATAGTGTTTGCCTAGACATGAAGATAAACCAGAGATGATTTATTGACATGAGCTGAGATGGGGCTCACCCAGAGAAATCACTAAGAATACCGAATTGCCTAGGGCTCAGAGGAGACTGAGCACTTGTGGTGGAATTCTGCCCACGCATAGTACCCACAGGGGACTTAGCACTTTTGGGAGAAGGGTGCTCACCCACAGGACTCAGAGAACTCTAAGAAGTTGTCAGGGATGTGAGATGAAGGATAGGAACCAGCAAAGACTAACAACTCCTAGGTGAGGTGTGCTCACACACAGGGCACAGAAGACTAAGCATTTTTGTCCATGGGACCTGACTCACAGGACAGTTTGTGTCCTTAGAACTCAAGCAAATTTAGCACTCACTATTCTCCTTCTGTTTCCTGTTCTGATGTGACCTTGGTGCTGGTCTGTGGCCTCATGGCATCCTCTCAGCATTCTGTAATCCCCAGTGTCCTCTTCCCATGGTGGTCTGGGGACAGTGTCCAGCAGTTTCTGGTGCCCTGCCCAGCCTCTCTCCATAACTCCCATAGAGTTTGTGGTGTCCTAATAACCTTGGGAGGGGCAGACCCATCTGATTTTGCTATCAAGGCCTTGAAGAGACTTGGGGGAACTCAGGACTGACTGTGCAACCCAGTGTAACCTTTGCTTGGACCTACTGATCTCTGCCTCTACTGATTGTAGCCAGAGGTATGAAGAGCCAGGCTCCAGATCTGTTTCTGATACTGTTGTTCCTGGGTTTAGGAATGTCAGGTTTGGGGCTGCTGTCACAGACATTAGGGGTGGGATCACAATGTGACTGTGGAAACTGGGTAATGGAGCTTCAGATAACATCCAGGCCCTGCTGAAGTCAGGGGCCCCTTTGCCCCACCTTGTCCATAGAAACCTCAAGACTTATCTCTAACACTTGTTTTCTTGTGTTCAGTCTCCCTCTCCCTCTTCTCTCCTCCCCTTCTCCAGCCCTTACCTGGCCAGGTGCATACTGCTTGGTGTTAAACCCTGCTGGAACTCCACCCACATATGAATCACTGGGTTTTTTTAATCTGACAGCAGGAGCTCCACAGATTCCTGTGAGGTCCTCATTTACAGGTGGGTAGAAAGTCCACCAAAGGGCCTTTATCTGTCCTCATACCTAGAGCTTCTCAGCCAGGGTCATCTGTCACCAGATAGGGCATGCCCATCCACCACAGGCCTGCCCTGTTTCCCCAGTGTAATAGAGCAGGGCATGTCTTTTTACCACAATGCCTTCCCCTCAGACTGTGCCAGGGTCTGCTGTTTTAAAGTGGTTGAAATTCCTGGGCCCCTGGGGAAAGAAAGGGAACCTGTTTAGTGCAGGACAACAGTACAGCTGGGGTGTCTGGTGTCAATGGGCAGGTGCTATCTCCTCCTCACTCCCTGCTCCTCCTCCCTCAGATTTTCTGGGATTTACCAAAACAGCATGGAACCTGGTGATAACTAGGGGGGCATTGTTCCCAAATCCCAAGTCCTGAAGCACCAAGCTCTTGGTGTGCTCTGGTCCCAGTAACAGGCTCAGCCTGTACCTGCCCTGAGTCCTCTCCCCTTCTGCTTCTCCTTGTCAGGGTGGGGAGAGCCCTGAGTATGGAACCCTGGGTGCTCTTCTCCTGAGCTATGTTTCAGCTCTCTTTGTGTTTTATTTTGAGACTTGGTTTCTCTAAGATGCTTAGGGTGGCTTCAATCTTGTTTCTTCTTCCCAGCCTCCTGAGGGACTAGCATCATAATTAGGGCACTGTGACAGACTCAGCCCCCTTTTTGTGCAAAAGGAGACTTTCTTTCACAAGAACCTGATATTGGGGAAGCCATAAGGGTCAGACCCACACTGAAGCCAACCAGCAAGCACAGTGTGTCTAAGGTCACACACACTCATTCTCACTTGTGTGCTGAGCCTGCAGCCAGGTCAGTTTCACTTTGAGGGACAATCACAGAGTACTGAAGAGCTGCCTGTCCCTAACAGGACTCTAGGAACTACCATGTCTGCAGCTTATCTTAAGCTTTCACCTCAGTGAGCTCCACACTGTGGAGGCCTGGTCAGCCTGGTCAGCCTGGTCACACAATACTCCTCACAGTGGTCTTGGGCCACAGAAAGGAGGTAGGTCCAGTGAAGTACCCCTGATGTGGGCTCTCTCAGTGTCTCCCAATGGTGGGCCACCTCTGCAGCTGGGGAACAATGGTGGTAGATCATAAATGCTTTCTTGCATGGGTTCTGCACCATCACATGTCTCTATCCTAGCATGAAGCACCAACTAGTCTCTGAGCACCAGGTGCCACAGTTTGGGGCTCCCATCAGGGCACAGACCCACTCCCCTGGACTCTGCTTAACTCTGTCAGCTTGAAAGATTTTCTGTTGCCCTCGGGAAAACTGACACGCCTATTTACTCCCATAGCCTCCTCTAGGAGCCCATCCAGGACCCTCCATGAAACCTTCATGTTAAATACAGTAGAGGGGCTGTTGTGAGGTGGCCCCACACCACAGTCAGATGGTGGTAATTGGGGAGGCATGACTCTGGTCTGATATTTTCCATCCCAGAGCCATCCCCCAGAGTGGACTTTGGAGGTTACTGAAATGGAATGACTGCATTCAACATGTCTGAGAAAGATGTGTGATTTTGGAGGAACTGTTTGGCCTTAGTACTTTGTGACACCTCCACTATGTTTTATGTCCAACTCTGAGAAGAATTGAGGGGGATTGTGTTAGGTGACAGATCCCCTCTGAGAGGCATTGTTGCTTTTATGAGACAGGTGCAAGGAGTACAGGCTCTGCCATTTAAAACACAGAAAGAGGGGCCCAGAAAAGGACCCTGTCCAGACACCTGAGAAAGCAGTGCCATTTTTCTGGACTATGGGACTGTAGAACTGAACAGGAAGTTTGGATGCCTATTGGTCAGGCTTGCAACTATGCAAGGAAATACCAAAGGAAACTGACTCTATGGAGAAGATCTGATTTCCCTCAGGTTTATTGTTTCTAAGCCACAGAACATGACTCAGGCCTGGTGAAGGCCTCACAATTTGCCCATGGGCACCACAAGAGCAGGGTGTGTGGAGAAAGCATTTCATCTCCAGTTGGGGTAGGCAAGCTCTGGCCTCTATAACAACCCTCCCTTAGCACAACGATTGTCCCAGAGTATTCCTTGGGTCACTGCACTGACCACAGGAGTGTCCACTAGGCCTAGCACCAAATATGCCCCAACTTCACCTGGTTCCACCCTGCAGAGCAAGCCTTCACTCACAGTGAACTCTAATGGGAATGTCAACCACACCCAAACCACAGCATGCTGCCTGTTAGACCCCAGCAGCCACCAAGGACCACAAGCCCTTTTACACTTTCTTCCCTTCATGGGGTCCATCAATGATAGCAGTGGAGCACCTGCCTTTCTGATGGGCACAGAATGTGCTGAAAAGTCAGTATGAAATGCACACCTCATGCTCTCTGCTGGCCAGAGAAAATAGGAATGCACATACTTCTGTGTGGTTCTTACAAACATTCCTGTGGTTCCACCTGGAGCCAAGTTTAGGGCAGGTTCCCTTCAGCCTATTCTATATCTCCAGACCCTTGAGGCTATTCACATCTTACCCCTCTCCATCACTCTCCCTCTAGGCCTGACAGGCAGTTCTGCTCTTCTTTCCCTGTCCATCTTGCTCCCAGGGACTTCTACCTGACCAACATTCAGGTCTTGAGCCAGGAAGACTCCTCAGGCACTCAGGTATTCCACCTGCCCTAACCCCATTCTCCCCTCTCCCCCATGTGATTAGGGGAATCCCTAGCAAAAGACCACACTCTGGAGTCACTCAGGTGTCTGGCTGTTCTGCATCAGCCAGGGTGTGGACACTGTCCCTGAATGTGCACCGCAGGGGCTGCTATCATCAGCCAAGAGCCTGAAACAGGACTGCAGGCAGCAGCCTGTGCCCTCCAGCTGGGGAATTTAAATGTACTTGTTCCTGGCATGGGAAACAGTGAGCTCAGTTACAGGAAGTCATCAGCCCCAGGGGCAGGAGTATCAATGGTCCAGTCTAGGGTTAGTGTTAGGGTCCCTCTCTCTGCTGATCTCCCGTGGTTTTCATGACATTCCCCACCTTTCTTTCTCCTGTGTCCCCTCTGGCTTTGACATGTGGAAGAAAACATAGACCTTAACTTTCTGAGTTTGGCTATTTAACTTGTCATAATGTTCTCATGTTTCAGTCATTTTCCTGAAAATGACAAGACTTTGTTTTTCTTAATGACTGAATAAATCTGCATTGTGTCTACATAGCACATTTTCTCTTTCTTCATCAATCTGTGGACAGACGCCTAGGCTGGTTCCAAGGTATGGCTATTGTGAATTGTGCTGCTATAACATGGGTATGTGTGTATTGCTGCAGTATGCTGATTGTAACTTTGAAAATGAATCCTGAAGTATTTATATCTGGATCATATAGTGGTTCCATGCTGAATCTTTTGAGAAATATCCACAATGATTGTACTAATTTACATGCCTACCAACACTAAAGAAGTGTACTTATTCTCCACAGCCTCTCAGCCTTTGTAACTGTTACATTATTTTCTTTTGAAAGGGAGATTTCCAGCAATTTAACTCAGAAACACTCAACCAGTGAGCTCTTCCTCAGTCTTATCTTGTAATTTATTTAGAGACAGGGTGTCAATGAGTTGCTTAGAGCCTCCAGCCTTAGCCTCCCCAGGTGCTGGGATCACATACATGCACCACCAAGGCCAGCTAACTGTATTCTGTTTTTTAAATTCTTTTTTTAGTTGTAAATGGCCACAATACTTTTATTTTATTTTTATGTGGTACCCAGGATCGAACGCAGTGCCTCACGCATGCTAGGTAAGCGTTCTACCACTGAGCCACAATTACATCCCCACTAACTGTATTCTTTTTTTTTTCTTTATTTTTTTATTATTGTACACAAATGGGATACATGTTGTTTCTCTATTTGTACATGGCGTAAAGGCATACCATTTGTGTAATCATAAATTTACATAGGGTAATGTTGTTTGATTCATTCTGTTATTTTTTCCCTTCCCCCCCACTCCTCCCACCCCTCTTTTCCCTCTATACAGTCCTTCCTTCCTCCATTCTTGCCCCCCTCCCTAAACCTAACTCTAACCCTAACACTAACTCTTCCCACCCCCCATTATGTGTCCTCATCCACTTATTAGCGATATCATTCTTCCTTTGGTTTTTTGAGATTGGCTTATCTCACTTAGCATGATATTCTCCAGTTTCATCCATTTGCCTGCAAATGCCATAATTTTATCATTCTTTATGGCAGAGTAATATTTCATTGTATATATATACCACAGTTGCTTTATCCATTCACCAATTGAAGGACATCTAGGTTGGTTCCACAATCTGGCTATTGTGAACTGAGCAGCTATGAACATTCATGTGGTTGTATCTCTGTAATATGCTGATTTTAAATCCTTGGGTATAGGCCAAGGAGTGGGATAGCTGGGTCAAATGGTGGTTCCATTCCAAGTTTTCTAAGGAGTCTCCATACTGCTTTCCAGAGTGGCTGCACTAATTTGCAGCCCACCAGCAATGTATGAGTGTACCTTTCTCCCCACATCCTCGCCAACACCTGTTGTTGCTTGTATTCTTGATAATTGCCATTCTAAATGGGGTGAGATGGAATCTTAGGGTAGTTTTGATTTGCATTTCTCTTATTACTAGAGATGTTGAACATTTTTCCATATGTTTGTTGATTGCTTGTATATCTTCTTCTGTGAAGTGTCTATTCATTTCCTTAGCCCATTTGTCGATTGGATTACTTGCATTCTTGGTGTAGAGTTTTTTGAGTTCTTTATAGATTCTGGAGATTAGTGCTCTATCTGAAGTATGATTGGCAAAGATTTTCTCCCACTCTGTAGGCTCTTTCTTTGCATTGCTGATAGTTTCCTTTGCTGAGAGAAAGCTTTTTAGTTTGAATCTATCCCAGTTATTAATTCTTGCTTTTATTTCTTGTGCTATTTGAGTCCTGTTGAGTCTGGTCCTAAGCCGACATGTTGAAGATCTGGACCTACTTTTTCTTCTATAAGATGCAAGGTCTCTGGTCTGATTCCAAGATCCTTAATCCATTTTGAGTTTAGTTTCGTGCATGGTGAGAGATATGGGTTCAGTTTCATTCTGCTGCATATGGATTTCCAATTCTCCCAGCACCATTTGTTGAAGAGGCTATCTTTTCTCCATTGCATATTTTTGGCCCCTTTGTCTAGTATGAGAAAATTGTATTTATTTGGGTTTGTGTCCGTGTCCTCTATTCTGTACCATTGATCCACCTTTCTATTTTGGTACCAATACCATGCCGTTTTGTTACTATTGCTTTGTAGTAGAGTTGAAGATCTGGTATTGCGATACCCCCTGCTTCACTCTTTCTGCCAAGGATTGCTTTAGCTATTCTGGGTTTTTTATTCTTCCAGATGAATTTCATAATTATTGCTCTATTTCTGTAAGGTACATCATTGGGATTTAATTGGAATTGCATTGAATCTGTATAGCACTTTTGGTAGTAATGGCCATTTTGACAATATTAATTCTTCCTATCCAAGAACATGGGAGATCTTTCCATCTTCTGAGGTTTTCTTTAATTTCTTTCTTTAATGTTCTGTAGTTCTCATTGTAGAGGTCTTTCACTTTTTTGTGAGATTGATTCCCAAGTATTTTATTTTTTTCGAAGCTATTGTGAATGGGGTAGCTTTCCTAATTTCTCTTTCTGAAGATTCATCGCTTATGTATAGAAATGCCTTAGATTTATGTGCATTGATCTTATATCCCGCTACTTTACAGAATTCACTTATGAGATCTAACAGTTTTCTGGTACTAACTGTATTCTTGATGACTTCCTTTCTAACTGGAGCAAGAAGGAATTACAGTGTGGTTTTGATATGCATTACCCTCATTTTTAATGATACTCAGCTATTTTCAATACATTTACCAGATGTCTGTATTTCTTTTTTTGAGAAGTGTTTAATTCATTTTCCCAGTTATTAATGGCTCATGGGGGGTTGGTGTTAAGTTTTTAAGTACTTTACACAGTCTAGATATTACTCTCCTTTCAGAAGAGTACCTATGAAAGATTTTCTCCCATCTTTCACATTCTCTCTTCACAGTCTCAATTATTTCTCTGTTGCATGGAAGTTTTTTTTTTTTAATTTAAAGTCATACCATTTATTGACTCTTGGCATTATTTCCTGCATGTTAGGGGTTCCACTGAGAAAGATGTGTTTGTGTCTTGAAGCTGGAGTGTTGATCCTAGGTTTCCTTGTAGGAGTTGCATAGCTTCTGATCTAATTCCAAGGTCTTGGATTCATTTTGAGTTGATTCTGGTGCAGGGTGAAATATACAGGTCTAGATACATTTTTCTACTGTGTATAACCACTTTCCCAGCACCACTGGTACAAAGCCTGCATTTTTACCAATGCCTGTTTTTGGCACCTGTGTCAAGGATCAGATGACTGTTGATGTTTGGGTTTGTCTCTGTGTCTTCTATTCTGGGCCATTTGTGTGGGTGCCTCGTTTTAAGCCAGTAACATGTAGAATCATTGCATAGGGCTGTAGTGTTATTTGAATTAGGTATGATGGTAACCTCCAGAATAGCTTTTTCAACTTGAAATTACTTTGGCTATCTGGGTTCTTTTACTTGTTCAAATGAAGCTCAGGACTTCTTTTTCTAGTTCTGTGGAGAATATCATTGGAATTTTGGTGGGAATTGCATTGAATCTGTATATTGTTTTGTTAATACGACAATTTTAACAATATCAATTATGCCTGTCTCTGAACTTGTGTGGCCTTTCCATCTTCTTGGGTCTTTTCAATTTCTTTCCTCAATGTTCTGTAGCTTTAAATATAGTGATTTCTCACCTTCTTAGATTATTCCTTCATTCCTTCATTCCTCCCTCTTTCTTTCCTTCCATCCTTCCTTCCCTCTTTCCTTATTTTTCTCAATCTCTTTTCTTTCTTCCTTCCTTCCTTCCTTTCTTTCTTTCTTTCTTTTTCTTCTGGTTTCTTTCTTTCATTTTATGTCTCTCTATCTCTTTTCTTTCTTTTTCTCTTTCTCTCTGTTTTTTTGAGTGTATTGTGAATGGGAGTAATTTCCTTATTTCTTTCTCAACAAACTCATTGTTTGTAGATAGAAAAGCTGTTGATTTTATATGTTCACTTTGGAAATGGATACTTTGCTGAGCTTTTTCAACTTTAGCTCCAGAAATCTTTTGCAAACAGTGACAATTTGATGTCTTCCTTGCCTACTTTTAACCCTTTTATTCCTTCTCTTGCCTACTTTATGTAGATAGAATTCCTAGCACTATACTTAAATGGAGTGGTGAGAGTTGAAATCTTTGTCTTGTTCTGGATTTGAAAGGCAATCTTTCAGTTTTTCCCAATTTACTATGAGGGTGGTTCTGGGTTAGTTGAATATAACCTTTATGATATTCAGGGAGGTTCATTTTCTGCCTAGCTTTTCAGAGTTTTATCATGAATGGATGCTGAGTCTTTTAAAGTATTTCTCTGCAAATTTTGAAGTGACTATGTGATTTTGTTCTTAATTCTATTTATGTGATGGATTATATTTATTGGTAATTTTATGTTAAAAAATTATGGCAAAAATGGGATCCATACTGCCTACTAATGGTGTACAGTATTCTTAATATATTATTAGGTATGCTTTTCTAGTTCTTTATTAAGCATTTTTGCATCTAAGTCATTAGGGATATTGTTTAACAGTTTCAATTCCTTGATTTTTTCTTACTCAATTTTGGTATGATTGAGGCACTTGTTTCATAGAATGAATTTGGAAGTCTCCCATCCCTTTCTAGTTCATAAAATAATTTGAGGAGCACTGGGATAAGTTCTTCAAAACTGTGGTAGAATTCAGCTGAGATTCCATGTGGTCCTACGTTTTCTTTTTTGAAAGATTTCTCATTACTGCTTCTGTCCATTGTCAGGTGGTGGTTTCTTCAAGTTTCCTTTGTACTGCTGATCCAATTCTTGCAGGTTGTATGTGTCCAGAAATGGATCCATTTCTCCTAGGTTTTCCAAATTTTTAGAGTATAAGTTTTCCAAAGAGTCCTTAATGATCTACTAAATTTCTGTGATGTCCATGATTATTTCTCCTTTTACGTCTCTATTTTTAATGACTTTGTGTCTTCTCTGTATTTCCTTAAATTATATTGGCTAAGGGATTATCAGTGTTGTTTATGTTTTCAAAAAATTAATTCTGTTTCATTGATCCTTTAATTTTTTATTCTCAATTTGATTGGTTTTGGTTCTAATCTTAATTATTTACTTCCTTCTTTTGGTTTTGGGTTGGGTGATTTTGTTTTTCAAGGACCTTGAAATGCATAATTAGCTTATTTATTTCAAATCCTTCTGATTTCTTATATAGGCACTCAGGGCTAATGTGCTGTACTTTTTGAACTGTCCCCACAGTGTATTGAAGGTCCTGATATGTTGTCTAAATACTCTCAATTGAGTTTAAGAATTTTTAATTTTCTTCTTTGATTTCTTCTATCATTCATTTATCATTAAAAAGTGCTTTTTCCAATCTCCATGTGTGTCCATAGATCTACTAGGATTTTTTCATGTTGATTTCTAATTTCATACCATTATGATTTGATAAGATGCAAGAAAACACATCAATTTTTTTATTTCCTAAATGTTGCCTTATGACCTACAATATAGTGTATTTTGTAGAATGTTCCATGAGCTTCTGAGAAGGTAGTGTTTTCAGTCATTGTTGGATAAAGTATTTTGGGGAGGTCTATTAAATCCTTTATATTTAAAATATTTTTCATGTCCAATGAATATTTGCTGTATTATTTCTGGATAACTTAGCTACTGGTGCGAGAGGTGTGCAGAAACTGCCTGGTGGTATTGTACTGGGGTCCATCTGAGGCTGTGATTCAAGCAGTGTCTCTTTTAGGTAATTAGTTGCGTCCATGTGTGGGTCATAAATATTTCACATTGTTACCTTCTGTTTGTTGTATTTTGCCTGTATTGTGTGATAATTTTCCTTGACTCTTTTGTTTAATTTTGCTTTGAAATGTGCTTGTCACATACTCCTGCTTCTTTGGGGTTCCCTTCTTATGGTATATCAGTTTCCATCTTTTCATTTTCTGTCTGTGACTCTCAATGACTGTAAAGTGCTTCCCTTGCAAACAATATATAGTTGGGTTTTACTTTCCATTGCATTCAGCAAACCTGTGTCTCATAAGGGCAGGTTGAGCCCTTTTACATTACATGTTATTGTAAAGAGATATTGTTATTTCCTTCCATTTTGATTTCTTTCAATGTTTAATTTGTTCTTGATTCTCATTTGCTTAGCTAAACTTTGAATAAGATTTCTTAATATTGGGGACCTGGAGAGGATGCCAGAGCCATCAGGTCTACTGGGCAAAGGCTGACTTTGGACCCAGTTGTTTGTGTCCAGCATGCAGTGCCCTGAGGCTTCCAGGCAAGGCAGAACAGGGCAGGACATTCTCAGCATGCAATGTGCACTTGAGATGGTCATGTCCTTCTGACTCCTGCAGCCGGGCCTTCTGTTCTAAAATAGGATGAGTACCAGATACTCTTTGCCATGGTCCTGTATTCATCCCTGTGACTAAGCTCCCTGAAGCATGGTGTCCACAAATTCTGCCACACTGTTGGCCTCAGGACCCTAAAGAGTCCAAGCTGATTTTAGAGGATGTCATGATGCCACTGGCTTTTCCCCCACACTCTGGATCTCTGGATGCTCCCTATGTGCTAGAAGTAGGTGCTGTCATGACACCCCATTTACACATATGGTCTATGTGCTTACACCGTATTAGCCCACAATATTCTGCATGGCTTCCTGAACCCCACACTTGAGTTTGGAGCTAGGGAAAAGGCTAAAGGGACCTTGTACAAGGTGACAGACTCACCAAGGGCAAAGGGCATTGCACAGTACAAGCTGTGTCTGAATTTGGACATGGTTTATGCCTCCCTGCTGTGGCTTGATTAGTTGCAATGGGATGTCATCCTGGGGAATCTGCTGTCAACTTCTCAGAAAGTCCTATATTTTGATAGGTGAGTTCAGAGGTCACTTGCACACAGGGGAGACCACCCCTCTACACTACTCAGCTGGCCCCATGGCTGAAGCCAGGGACCTGAACTTCAGCACCTGGCATTCACCGTGTGCTAGGGGATACTTTCTGTACCCACCACCCATGGGTACACTCTGAACTCATGTGATAGTCACTGATGACACCTGAAATGCACTGATTTTTGGTCCTCATGACCTGAGAATCCCTCAGCTTTGGGGAGAAGAGGAGTGCATGTTGTCTGAAAATTGGGTAGGGAAGTGATTTCTCCCAGGGCAGTGAAGGTTGAAAATTTTCCTTTAATTCAAGAAGTTTCCAATTCTCTGAACATAAGTAAAACTCAAATGACATTTTGAATTTATCACAAGTGTTATATGTATTGTTCAATTTAAGTTTTTCTAGATGTCCCAACTCTGGGATGATGAATCAAATGGGATCATAGACCTGTATTTGGGTGAGGGTCCACCACAGTTGAGAGATTGCTGCAAATTCCAGTCTTCCCAGGCTAGGTCCACAGGTTTGGTGGAGTGATGGGCCTGGTTGCAGAAGAATCCAACTTTGCTAGGGAGGATGTCCTTGGAAGTGTTTAGTGTGAGAGGGATCCCATCCTAGGCTAGGGTAACAACAAATGAGGAGGCTGTACACCCTTTTCTCCCAGAGAGGAGGATCCAGGAAGGCAGTGATGAGGAGAGTCGGTGAGAAGCCAGGAACTGCCAGGCTGGCTTGGTAGCTTTCAGACTCCCTTCCTGGCCTGTTTGATCTGGCCAATGACTATGGAGGACCTGTAGGGATAAGGGTAGGTGATGTCTGGGCCCTCAAGTCTCTGAGGGTAGAGCCAGTTTCATGTTCAGCTGGAAGGTAGTCACACTGGAATATGGAATGGGTGGTTCTTGAGTGTGGACAAGCTGAACTAGGCATCACTGTGGCTGCAGGAAACGATGGAGGGAGACCTGAGGCTGACTCTAAAGAGGTCTCTCAGTCCAACATGGGTCAGTTCTTGCCCTCCATATACCCAAATCCTTGGATCCAGTGTGTACTGGAGTCCTGGCAGCTGAGATTCTGGGGGGGGGGGGTTGGATACGATTGCCTGGAACACAGGGAATGCTGGGGCTGCATTTACCACCTCTGCTGCCTCTGTGGCCAACATCACAATGTCTACCACAATCAGGGTGCATCTGTCCCCATGTGGGTGACACATTGCCTCAGCCTCTAGAAGACTTGGTGAAACCTGATGGTCTCTGACCAACCTCAACCCAGCTCCCTGGAGTCCTGGCCATCTAGCACTGGTGTCCACCCAGGATCCTGCTGATCTGAAGTGGTGCAACAGGACCCAAGTTCTCTGAGGTTACTCTGTGCTTGAGCCCTGGAATGTAAGTCAAGAGGAGGAATGACTGGGTGTCCCAGAGGCTCCTGATGCAGCTGGCTTGGTAACACATCTATAACAAGGAACACATAATTCTGTGGCCCCTGGAATCTGAAGGGGGCCAGCTCTTGACTGGTGAGCAGTGGTAGCACCCTGGACAGTGACCATGACCACCTCATTCTGTCTAGTATCCTGGAAGTTCCAATTGGGTGTCCATTATCTCCTGGAATTCTTGTGGTTAGAAGTGTGGAAGTGCCACACCAAGGCCACAAAGCACATAGACAACCAGGATCTGACTCCAGACTCCTAGCTCTGTACTCTGGAACATGCCTTGCCCTGTGCTCCACCACTGTCTGCTGAGGCAGGAGCCCAGGAGTTAAGGGTCAGCACCTCAGCTGCCACTGAGTCTCTTGGCACTGTTGCAGACCTGTGCTGCAACAGGAGACTCTGGAGTAAGCCAGGTTCCTCTGTACTCCAGTGCAGGTATAAGTAAGGACTTCATGACAAGTGCTTGTTGTCCTGTGGAACTGGAAGAGGCAAGACAGACAATTGTTGATTGAGGCCTGTGGGACGCACTCCTGCCCTCTCAGCACACTAAGGATTGCTGAAAACCTACCCAATGATTACTCCTCACTTTCCCACCCCACATGTAAATGCAACAGTGGTGACCAGGGCCAGAGCCCAGCATGTGACTAAGGCCAGGGCCCAGAATATGACCAGGGCCAGGGCTCAGGGTGTGGCCATTGTCAGGATGCAGAGTGTGACAGCAGTCAGGGATAAAATGGTGACCAGGATCTTGCCCCAGAGTGTAATTCAGGTCCAGGCCCACTATTTGAGGGCCAGAGGGTGGCCAGGTTCAGGCCCAGTGTGTCACCAGGGTCAAGGCCAAGATTGTAACCAAGGACATGGCCTAGAGGTTGAGCAGGTTCAGGGTCCATAGGGTGACTAAGGTCAGGGCTCAGAGTATGTCCTTGGTCAGAATCCAGAATGTGACAAGAATCAGGGCTGAGAATTTTATCAGAATCAGGGCCCAGAATGTGACTAAGGTAAGGGCATAGTGTGTCACCAGGGTCAACGCTCAGTGTGTGTCTAGTTTAGGGACTTGTTGTGACCAGGTCAGTGCCCAGTTGTTACCAAGTCAGAATCCTGTACTTGACAAGGTCAGAGCACAGAGTGTGACAAGCCCAGGACCCAATACTGACCAGGTCTGTGTAGAGAATGTGAACAGGTCAAGGCCCAGTATATGACCAATGTAAGGGCTGAGAATGTGACTAGAGTCAGGGTCCAGAATGTGTCCTTGGCCAGGGCCCAAAGTGTGACTAAGTTCAGGGTAGAGTTCAGGGTAGAGTGTGGCCCAGGCCAGTGCCAAGATTGTGACCAATGTCTGGATCCACAGTGTGACCAGGACCAGGACACAGAATGTGACCAGTGTTAGGGCCCAGTGTATGACCAATGCCATAATCCAGAGTGTGACCAGGGCCAATATCAAGAGTGTGACAAGGGTCAGGGTCCAGAATGTGATCAGAGATAAGGCCCAGAGTGTGACCATTGACAGGATAGAGAGTGTGACCATTTTAAAGGCCCAGACTTTGGCCATAGTTAGGGTACATAGTGCGACCAGGACCAGGGCCCAGAGTTTGGTCATTGTCAGAATACAGTGTTACCAGGTTCTGGGCTCAGTTGCTACCATGGTCACTTTGGAGAGTACGGCCAGGGCCAAAGACAAAAGGGTGACCAGATTCAGGGCCCAGTGTGTAACCAGGGCCCAGGCCCAGTGTTTGACTAGGGTCAATACACAGACTTTAACCAAGGTCAAGGCCTAGAGGATGAGCAAGTTCAGGCCCCAGAGTGTGACCAGGGCCAAGGCCCAGAAGGAGACTAATGTCAGGGCCCAGACAGTGACTTTGATCAGGTCCAGAGTATGTCCTTGCTTAGAACCCAGAATGTGACAAAAATCAGGGCCCAGAATGTGATCAGTATCAGGGCCCAGTTTCTGACCAAGTGAGAGTACAGAATGTGACCAGGTCAGGACCCAGTTGTGACCAGTTCAGGGTGCAATAGTGACCAGGTAAGGGTACAAATTGTGAACAGGTTCAAGGCCCAGAGTGTGACCAGTATCAAGGCCCAGAATGTGAAGAGGGTAAAGACACGGAGTGTGCCAAATATCAGAGCCCCGAGTGTGACAATGGTCAGGAAGAGTGGAACCAGATCAGGGCCCAGAATGTGACTAGTGTCAGGACACATCATGTGACCAGAGTCAGGGCCCATATTGAGACTAGCAACAGGGTCCACTGTGTGACTAGGTCAGGGACAGTAGTGATAAGGTGAGGGCCCTGTGTATGACAAAGCCAGGCAGAGATTGTGACCTGGTCAGCACCCATTCATGACCAGGTCAGGGCCAAACTGTGACCAGGTCAGGACCAAACTGTAACCAAGTCAGGGCCCAAATGGAACCAGGTCAGTGTGCAGAGTGTATACAGGTTCAAGAACCAGAATATAAAAAAGGGGAATCCCAATATATGAACAGGGTAAGGGCCCACATTGTGACAAAAACCAGGGCTCCAAATGTGACCATGGTCAGGACATGACCAGATCAAGTCCACATAGTGAAAAGAATCAGGGCCGGTTGTGACCATGTCAGTGTTCTGTATTTGACAAGGTCAGGACCCAGTTGTGACCAAGCAGAACCCAGGAGTAAGGAGGTCAGGGCACATCTGTGAGTACCACCAGATCACCTAACATCTACAATTCTTTCCCCACCTTCATTTCTGAGTACATGGTGCCCTTAGGAATAATCAGAGTCCAGCAATTCCCAGGCAGTGTGTGGAGTGGAGAGAAGATCTGTCTGCCCCCCTGAAGCCCTCTGGAAGGAGGCAGTTCTTCTGTTCCCATGTTGCAGGGAGTTACAGAGACAGAGAAGTCACTGTGTTTGTCAAGCAGTTACGACCAATATCAGTGCCCAGATTAGAAATGGGTATCTTCCTGGGCCCACACTACTGCTGGAATCCCTGATGCCAGATACACATTTCACTACACATCACATGTCCCCCGACTCCAGGAAGGCAGACACTCACTTTCTCAGGTATTTGGGCAATATTAAGGATCATCCTGGAAAGAGGAGGAAGGAAGAAATTGATTGCCTGATGCCAAGCATTCTTGACTGTTGGGGTACCGCGAACCCCACCCTAGTCTGGCACTGAGCCGGGGCGGCCCAGTTTGCAACATTGAGGACCCCACCCTAGTCTGGCACTGAGCTGGGGCGGCCCAGTTTGCAACATCGAGGACCCCACCCTAGTCTGGCACTGAGCCGGGGCCCCTGGTTTGCAACAAACAGCTAACATTGCTTAAGGAAGTTGGCCCGGCACTAAGCCAGTGCCAGAATGGACTGCTCTGATTGGACAAGGTGACTCATGCTCGCTGCGTGCCCTCTTGTTGCCCTTATTGTATTACATTGTTATCATGCTCTCCCCACATGCTCTGTAACCTGATTGGCTCATGATTCATATATAATGGCCATGACTTCCTTGTAAGAGAGGGAGGAGAAAGGAGAAAGAGGAAGAAGAGGAACAATAAAGAGCTCTAACGAACAACCAGTGTGTCGTGTCTCTCTGCGGGCAGAAGGGAACGCGACGAGTGGTGCCGAAACCCGGGAATCGAACCAGGGACCTTTAGATCAGCAGCAACTACCTAGGTAAGTTTTAAAGGTTAATGTTATATAAGTTTTAGAAATTAATGTTATATAAGTTTTAAAGATTAATGTTATATAAGTTTTAGAGATTAATGTTAACCAGTTTGTCTATTGTAAATAATAAAATAGGAGTGATAAAGGCAGCCTTAAAGTTCGCGGTAAAGCGACTATCAGGACACGCGGAAAAGCGGTCCGGTTAAAGTGAAAGTAGCGCGGTAAAGCGACTACAGCGCGGTAAAGCGACTACAGCGCGGTAAAGCGACTACAGCGCGGTAAAGCGACTACAGTGTGGTAAAGCGACTACAGCGCGGTAAAGCGACTATCAGGACTCATGGAAGGTGGTCCGGGGACACGCAGGAAGCGGTCCAGTTAAAGTGAAAGTAGGCACGCAGAAGGCGGCTGCTATAGCTAAAGCATGGGTTCAGAAATGTCCAGAGTTCGCATGGAAGGACTATTAAAGGCTTTATTAAAGACTAATGGAGCACCTTTAAAGGTTTCCTCAGCTAGGAAGTTTTTAAAAACTGTAGAAGACAAAGCCCCTTGGTTTTTAGATAAGGGATTGTTGAATCAAGAGAAACTATCACAAGAGACAGAAAAAGGCCCCCCTCCTGATCCCTTCCACGCAGCTCCATGGCCACCTAGGGAGGGAACACCCGTGTCCTTGAAGCAGTCCTTCCCCTAGGCAGAAATCTCAGCAGCTCCATTCCTCAAAAGTAGTAAGAAATAATGTTTTGTAATTTTCTGCATTCAAACCTAACCTGATTTCTTAACCAGGAAGAAAAAGGGTTAAAAAGTCCTGGGTGATCCTCCCCCCACCCCTGCCTGGCCTTGCTGAAACCTGCATTGGAATGTAGGCTGCAGCGGTCTCAGCGGGAAAGGGAGGTAACCTGAAGATAAGAAAAGAAAGAAGAAAGGGTGTCTGTTTTAAACTTCTGGGTTGCTACACAAAACTAACTCATTTTCCAGAATTCTTGTTTTGTTTTGTTTTTCTTTAATGCTGTATTTTTGAGCTCATAATTTTGATCCTGCATACCTAGGTTAATGATTTTTTTTTTTCTTTTTGATCAGTTCTATTTTTTATTCAACTAAAGTTTTTGAACATCTGTTACATTGCAATGGAGATTCACCTATAAAGTTACAAGGCCTTTAATTTTGTGTTATGTGTTATGTTGTACTGTCTAATGTCATGTTTTGTCTGTATCAAAACTGAGCACTCCTAAAATTAAAATTTAAAAAATGGATCCAAATACTTTTATTCACGTGATTTAAAAAGGTTCAATTTAAATTGAGTAAACTAATAAAAGTGAAATGTCTTTAAAAATAACTTGCAAGTCTGTAGGTGGTCAAACAAATGGAATGTTGATGATAAACAATGTCTAATATCAATTGTTTCTAGGACTTTTCTTCAACAGGAAAGAGACAGCAAATACTGTTCTGGACACTTGTCTAATATCTTGACTAAAAACAAGGTTACTAAGAGTTATGTCTTAACAAGTACAATTCTATATACAAAGGGTTCTAAAGGTTTCAACTGTGCTTCAATTAGAGTACTATAAACAACAAAATATTTAATCTTATTAAAATAGAACAATTTATCTAAATTCAAAATTTCATGAGAGTTGTTTCAGAATGTGAACAAAAAGGGGTCAACAGATAGGAAAGAAAAAAATAAAAGGTTCTGGGTTTGGAAATATATTTAATAAAAAGGAAAAGAAAATGTTTCTGGGTAAAAAAGTGCCTATGTAATGGAATACATGAGGGTCTAAGTAAGTGCTAAGAAAGTCTGTGTAAGTAAAGGGCAAGTTTCAACAAGTCTGTGTGTAACTAAGTTGGTTGTATGTGTGTAAGACAGCTAAAGCTATTTAAGGTTTTTCCTAAGGTGAAATACTAATGTTCTGATATAAGCCAAAGTTTAATCTATATGGTAAAATAACATGGTAAAATAACAAGGATTTCTTAGAAACACTAATTTACTCTTAACTTTGTGTCTATTAAGTTTTATTCTTTAAAACAATTAGTCTTAAAAATTGGGGTTTATACAATTATGGTTAAACAACTTTTAAGAGTATTGTACTATGTTACAGAGTCTAAATTTTTCTTTAAAAACTGAATTTAGTAAGATTAAAGTGTCAAGGTAATTGTGAAATGGTCACTCCTTGTATATTAAATGTATTCATATTTTCCAAGTATACAAATTTTAAAGCAGGGTATTTATCAAGCTGCTATTCTCCAAACTTCTCTCTCAATGTTGGAATGCTTCTAGGTTCTCACGAGCAATCTTAATGCCTATTCCTACCTTCCTACCAGTCCCAGTCTCTGTTACAGATACAGAACTACCAGTGCTATTATCAAGAAACAAAAGAGATTTTGGCATCACAACAGCTGTGATCACTGCCATTGCAGCCTCTGCAGCAGCAGCCACAACCGCAGCAGCCGCATTGACAACTACAATACAGACAACAACTACAGTTAATCATTTGGCAGAAAACACTGCCACTGCCTTACAGACTCAAGAGACCTTAAACATTTAAGAACAGGCATCCTCCTAGTAAATCAAAGAGTGGACTTATTACAAGAACAAGTGGACTTGTTACAAGAACTTATGGGTCTAAAATGTGGTCTTTCTTTAAAAGCAGTTTGTGTTGCCCCTATCACTTTTTATAATGATAGCCATGCAGCTATGTTGTCTAGAAATCTTCTCACTATCTTACTTGTACTTGGTCATATGGGTTTGACAATTTAACCTCTCAACTAAGAGCTGAAATTATGAGAGTCAATACCACCAGGGTAAATGTGGCACCTGTATCTAAAATGGTCAAATGGTTCTCTACTGCTCTAGGTTTTGTAAACAATGGGCAAGCCTTAGCTCCCTAGGACTAATATTTTAGGTGTTTTATATCTCATTTGCTTAATTTATCAATTACAAGCCACCCAACAGAGAGATCGAATCATCCTTCCTGGTCCTGACTGCCATTAAGGCTAGAGGCCTCCCCCCATATATGGCAAGTATGCTAGACCGGTAGTCAACGACGGGTAATGAAGGAGGTGGCCATGTACCAACCTAAGACAGAAGCTGTAGCATGCTCTACAGTCTTTGATGATGGGTAAGGACATGTGCTGACCCCTCAACCTAAGACAGGCACGGTCTCAGGCCTTTTCTTTTAATAAAAGAAAGGGGGAGCTGAGGGGTACCACGGACCCCACCCTAGTCTGGCACTGAGCCGGGGCCCCTGGTTTGCAACAAACAGCTAACACTGCTTAAGGAAGTTGCCCCGGCACTAAGCCAGTGCCAGAATGGACTGCTCTGATTGGACAAGGTGACTCATGCTCACTGCGTACCCTCTTGTTGCCCTTATTGTATTACATTGTTATCATGCTCTCCCCACATGCTCTGTAACCTGATTGGCTCATGATTCATATATAATGGCCATGACTTCCTTGTAAGAGAGGGAGGAGAAAGGAGAAAGAGGAAGAAGAGGAACAATAAAGAGCTCTGACGAACAACCAGTGTGTCGTGTCTCTCTCTGCGCGCAGAAGGGAACGCGACGCTTGACAGCTCAATCCTAGACTGGGTGAGACATGCCTTGGTTCAGGGACCCAGGCCTCCCAGTCCACAGCCATCCACCCACAGGTATGCACCCTGGTGTTTGGAAGCACCAACCTACCAAGCCCTCCAACTGGTCTGTCCCACCAACCTTCCTGCTCACCTGGCAGACAGTCTACTGATCGTTCTGGGAAACCAGCAGTCACCATCATGGCAGCCTGCCCTCTCTCCAGGGCAAGAAACTGAGGCCCTGAACAAAGACCACCCAGCACCCTGCTCCTTCCCTGGGCAGCAGTTTGATGTCATTCTGGGGACATGTTCACCTAGATCAACCCAGAATCTCAGCATGGTTGAAATGGTCCTCAGGTCCCTGGGCACACAAGGCAGGGCACTCAGGCGTTCAACTCACCCTAACAGCTGGAACAGAGGCAGCAACAAGAGCAGGTATCTCATCCCTGGTCCAGACAGGGAAATGGATGGGTATGCGAAGAAGGTGTCTGCCCTGCCTGAGGGCAGATGACTTTTATAAGGCCCACAGCTCTGGTGGCTGGGTTCAAGGTGCCAGCGTACTCATGGCTACCACAAGTGTGACTACCAGGTGTTTTCAGATGATGAACATCTCTGGAGTTCATCCTGACTCCACAGAAAACAAGGTGAACTGAGATATGAACTCAGGACAAAGGGCTCAGGACCTTGGGGGATGCCACCCTGCTGACCACTACTGACCAGATTAAGTCCAACTCAGAAACCCAGAGGCCAGAAGTGGCTTGCCTGCTGCTGAACATGGAGGATGTCAGTGAGCCCACCCAGCATCTCCAGGGACCCCTGTCACAGTTGGGGGCTCTGGGAGTGAACCTCAAAGAATGGCTGTTTCTCTTGTGACCTTGAGCAGTTCTACACTCCTGAGTTCTTCCCAGACTCTCAAGGTTGGCTGAGGTCTAAGCTGTGTTAGGCTTGATGCCAGAGTTCTGGGAGGAGTGCCCATGTGGACTTCTGAAGGGTCTTTCCTCCCTGCCTCTAGGGTTTCCTCTAAACATCACAATTCCTACTCAGGAGTCCTTGGACCTGAGTGTTGTCACCTCACCAATTAACCCAAAGATCCAGACCCTTTCTAGGCTACCTGGCAAGTCAAAGTTTATGGACTGGTTTATTTCCCTTTGGGAAATAAACCAGTTTATTTCCCTTTGGGAAAACCTCACCCGGCAGGGAAGACTCCCTCGGTGGGGACGTCTTGCTGTTCAGTTCCCCTCATAGTGGTTTCCCCTGAATCCACAACTACCACCTGGGCTGGGCTGTCTTCCTCTGCAATGTTCCCAGGGGCCCAGACCTACCTCCTGGGCCTGGGAGCCTCACCCTTCGCAGGCGAGTCTCCTTAGGCTGCCTCTCCCAGAGAATCTGCCCGCAGTCCTGAAAACTTCGCTCCGCCCCTAGGCATGTCTCTGTGCGTCTCTTCCAGCAAGAAGCCACCTAGCTCCTGGGACCCTGCTCTGCACCTAATCGCCTGGCTATGCGGCCCCTCCTCTGAGCCGCCACCTGGAGCCCCATACAATAGCTCCAATACCCAGAGACCCACCACACACCTCCTCCTCCGGACAGTGGCCCAGTTTCTGACTCAGTCACTAGGAGTCCAAGCAACTCACTTCCAGCCTCCTCCTTCCACCAACTGCCCGTAGCCCTAGGCAGTCACTCCAAGTCCAAGTGACCCGCCCTGTTCCTCCTCCTCCTCCTCGGGGTAGCCCCCCGGGTGTTCAGGATTGGTGGCTCCGAAACCTAGTGACCCACCACGCTCCTCCTCCAGGCAGGCCACCAGTGTTCAGGAGCGGTCGCTTTTAGTCCAATCAACTCACCACTCACCTCCTCCTCTGGCAACCACCTGTGGCTCTGATGCAGTCACTCCTAGACCAAGCAACCCGCCGGGCTTCTCCTCTTCCTCCGGGCAACCCCCCGGTGTTCAGAAGCGGTCATTCTGGGTCTAAACAGCTCTCCACGCAGCTCCTCCTCAGGCAGCCGCCCGGAGCCCCAGTGGTTGCTCCGAGTCCAAGAGCTTTGCTGAGCCGCCTCCCCTACGATGATCCCAGTTGTCCGTGTTTTCTGCTCCTGTGAGGGGAGGGGTGTCTCGCCGAGCTACTCTACTTCACAAAGTTCCCTACGTTCTGGGTCTACTGCCCCATCCAGGATGCCTCCCCAATGGGAGAGACTCACCCAGCGGCTTTGAGTTGGTCCCAAGTCTCTCACTCTCTCCTTTTTTGAATCTTGCGTCCTGGAGCAACATGAAATGCAGTCGCCCCCTAGTCCGCCATCTTGAAAACCTCAACTCTTCTTTTTTTTTTTTTTTTTTTTTTTACCAAATCTGCTACTCTTTATCTTTTGATTGATGAAGTGAAACCATTTACATTTCATGTTATAGCAGTGACTCTTATTTTCTGCCAATTATTTTGTTTATAATGTTGAATTCTGAATTGATTCTCCTTCACTTAACTCTTTTTTCTAGTGTAATTAATCTGCATAATGGTTTTCATTTTATAGTAACTTTATAAAATGTTTCATTGAGTATTTTTTTAAAGCAGGCTTTGCAAATATTAATTTGTGGGGTCTCTGTGTCCAGCCAGGAACCACCAAACGGCTGAGGTGATAGAATTGAAGATAAACCTCTGGAGACCAGTTTCAGAGAACTCAGTCTAATTTGTTGTTACATAGTCAGGCTTATATTGTCAAGAAATCAATGGACAGAATATGTCTGAGATTAAGATAAATGCTCTGAAAATTAGGGTCACAGATAAGCATTTGAAACAAAAACAATATTCTAATTTCTCTTGATGGATTTCCAAATCTTGTTGGATAACTAGTAATGCTTCACATGAGAGATTATTTTATTCATTTTGGATGGAAAGGCTTTTGCTGTGGAAGCGGATAGATTATTTACAGTCTCTGCAGTTCAAATGTTTTGAGTGAGTGAGACGGTGGCAGTGGCTGCAGTGGCCAGGGCAGTCACCAGGGCAATCATCCCTGTGATAATGAGGCTAATGCACACCTGGTGCAGAGCAGAATTTCATTCAGAAGATTCTTCACCTCCATGCCTCATGGTCTCTTCCATTCTTGGGACATGTTCACCAGAAGTCATATGGCAGGAGGAATTCTATGAATAAACACATGTTTAGTAATCATAGCAGGATTTAAGCATTTAGAAAACCATCATGAAGATTTGTGTGTACAAGGGACTTGTTCAGTTGTGATATTTGGACTTCCCATCTTATTTTCAGCATAGTGAAGTGTTGTTTGACCAAAGTTTGAATAAAATGTGTATGAGTGTAATTAGGAACAAATATAATAGAAAAAGTAGTCCATGTATTACTAATGTTCATATAACCAGCTGAGACCCATTTTATGGGCCTCATGGTGAGTGATATGGGTGTAATATCCATTGTGCCAAATTAATTCACTGCATAATGGTTAGTTATACATTGTTCAAGTTTGCACAATATCCCTGGTGATTTTGGGGTGTATGTTATATTCCATGGGACTGCACTCAAGCAGGCACTCAAATGTTGATATGATTCAGAAGTGTTTCCACAATCTAAGAGATAAGGCATTGGAGTAATGCATTGATTCCAAGGCATGGAGCTATTATCTGAGGAGGGTAATCCAAAAAGAGTGTTTGGGCAGGTAGGCAACAAAAGCTTTTAGGCTAAACCATTGGGTGGTTTATAAGCATTGGTGTTATCAATGATTCTTAGATCTAATAAGGTTAAGCAAACATAGAAGTTATTTTTATCTAAAATTCTCTCTTCAACAAGGGAGAAGAAAGGTCAGTTTGAATTACAGGTGTCATTTGTAATACCTGAGAATCAAATAGATCTATTAGGCAATGAAATGCTAGTATTCTGTTGTATGTTAGTTAGTCTCATACTTAGTTCAGGGTCAATGAAAGTTAAGTCAGTAGAGAAGAATCTCGCAATACTCCTTCCCAATTTGTTACTGCCAAAAGTGGTGGTCTGTGACCAAGTCCCAATTTACCTGATGTTTAGCTTCCATGTTTGCTGATAGAGATGTATATAGCAACACTACCATTATAGGTCCTGGAATAAGTCCCCCACCAGGTGAGGGGCCATTATGGTAGCTTGCACAGCTATGCCTTTAAGATAACCCCAGATTACTTTACCTGAGACTTGTCTGTTCTGTTGAGTCCAGCATCTGCAGGGTTTCTCTTCCAATGATAGTTCTTTCATATTATTTGTTGATGATTTGAGTGGTCCAGTGATTGAAATTTCTAGTAGGTACACAGACAGGTTGAGTCTCTTTCTCTGGAATGACAAAAGCAAACCCTCAATCCAATGTTAGAGGGGCCCTGCACCTTTCCAAATGTTGGTTATGGGGTCCTTCCATAAAACCATAGACAAATAAGAGGGTCTTATGAGGGAATTCCATTGCATATGGATTGATGTTTTTTGTGAAAATTTGATGTGGTGAGAAAATTTAAAGTAAATAAGGCATAATGTATGGCATCATGTGGGGAGCTACTACAGCTTTACCCCCTCTGTTTTTGAATCATTGTTTTAAGTTCTTTATGAATGTGCTCCACTTTGACTTGAGCTTTGGGGTTCACAGGTAATACAGTCATATGATTTATTGCCAAAATGAGCAAAATTCCTTAATGGTGTTGCTCATATAAGCTGGTTCATTGTCAGTTTTAATGGAGAAAGGGACACCCATGATCCCAAAACACTTAAATGAGAGATAACACTTTTTGTGGTTTCTACAGAGGAAGGCATAACCACAACAAAACCTGAATAGGAATCAATGGTTACATGTATATATTTAAGCTTGCTGAAACGAGAATAATGGGTGACATCCATTTACCAAAGAGCATTGGATTTTAGCCATGGAGATTTACTCCTGAATGCTGCAGGGGTCCAGTGGGAAGGAATGGAGCACACTTTTTACAATCCTTAACTAATTGTTTACAAGCTTCCTTAGAAAGGGCTGGGAACAATGTTTGGAAACTTTGGGTGGACTGGGGGAAATGTGCATGTAACCGGCAGACATTTTCAGTTACTGTAATGTCTGTATGGGCCGAGTAATTTGATCCACTGTTTTAGTGAGATCCATTAATGGTCCCGGTAAGCCAGAATGTATCCTGATTGATATGTTGGATAAAAAAAGGGCATCTTCTTGTTTCTAGCATAGTCTGGATGCTAGCAGTCAAAACATCTAGTGGTTTGGTGAGATCTAATCTGCATTAAGCATAAACAAGCCAGGGAATTAACTGGGCACAATATTGGCTATCCATAAACAGGTTAATGGGTTGTAGAAAATGATGTAAAGCTGTATGGATAGCTCAAAGTTCTAGATATTGGGGGGACCACAATAACTTGTCTCTCTGAAACATCTGTTGTTTACTGGAGATTACGTCCAAACTTAGAATGGCCATGGTTCCATTGGAATCAGTGAAAATTAACATAGGCTCAGGAATGGACTGAGTGGACACAGGGTTTTTATACTTATGGTTAATTGGTTCAGAGTCTGGAGGAGTTTATCTTGAGGCAAATGAATCTATTATGACTGGTATTCTTCTAACATATGTAATATAGAGGTATTATTTTGTAGTAGAAAGTTTAATTCCTCTTTTGAGATTGGGAGTATCTACCAGACTTCAACCCCAAAATACCTACCCTCTTCATTCTTGGACTTTGTACTAATTTGGCTAGGGCATTGAGTGGGCTACAGATCTTATCCATACTGTTGGAGGACAAATTCACCCATTCCAATATGTGTTGTTGGGTTTCCATAATACCCCTGTAAGAAGGCCTGGGATTGCCAAAGTAATGGGATACAGGTCATTATTTGGGTCAAATCTGAATAATTGTAATGTCTCTAATGCCTCAATAATGAACCAAAGTACTTGTATTGCCTCAGGGGTTAACATCTTCCAAGAATTTTGTTGTGGGTTGCCTTTAAGGCTATCGAATAAAGGAATAAGTTGGGCTGTAATAATCTTATTCTTATTTACTCCTGAGTAATTTTTTAATTTTATCCTTGATTTTTCTTCTACACATCGATCAATCAGTAGCATATTATTTAGTCTCAAGTTGTTACATTAGCTTCTATTTTTGATTTTATTCTTGACTTCCAAGTTCATATCATTATAAGCAAATACAATGCAAACACATATCTATTTTTTTATTTGCTAAGAGTTACACTGTAGGCTGTGTTGTCAAGAGAAGAATCCATGTGTTGCTGAGAAGGTATATTCAATCTTTGATGAATAAAAGTCTATATATGTTTGTTAGTCAAAATTGTTAATTAAATTTCTATATCTTCTTTTTTACTTTTTGCTTAAAGGATTTATACAGAGATTAGAGAGGTGTATTAAACTTACCCAATGTTATTGCATTGTGGTCTGTTCGATTCTTGAATTTAAGAGTGGTTTTCTTGATGTATGTAGATGCTCCATTGCATGGGGTATGAATATTTATGACTGTTAACTTCTTCTTCATTTAAATTTTAATAAAAAAATCATGAAAAGGTGTTCATTGTACATTTTGATTAACTTTGGCTTGAAGTCCACTTCATCTGATATGAGAATAGCAACTGCTACTTTTTTTTGTGATTCATGTGAATGATACAATTTTTACATTGTTTTACCATTAGTTTGTGGAGATCATTGTTTATTTATCTCAAAATACACAGCAAGGGGAAATATCCTTCTAAAACTAAAAGAAGAAGGTTTTCAAGATGACAGAAGAGATTAAATAGTTTTTCTGGATGCTCTGTTGAGAGAAAACAAGAAATCTGAAAGGCAGCTCTCAGCAAAATGGGTGAACAACAACAAAAACAAAATAGGACAGGGCTGGGAATGTAGTTCAGTTGATAGTGTGCTTGACTCACAAGTACAAGGCCCTGGGTTAATTCCCCAGCACCAAAAAAAAACCAACAAAACAAAACAAAAAAACCAAGAAAGACTTTAGTGGAATTTAAACTAGATTTCCTGAGCAGAGCAGCAACTCAAATGTTGGATACAATAAAATAAGGAAGAAAATCCCAGCTGCACAGCCACTGACATGGACAGGCAGGCAGAAAACACAAGCAAGTGTGGTCCATCCACTCAAAAAGTGGAGTGATATGGGAACTAAATATCCCACATTTTTAGGAGGCCTGAGGCATGTCTGAATATGGAGTATTTAAGGACATTGCCCTACTAAATTAAAATGCATGCTGTGCACTAACCATGGAAGGAACCACCTCTTGATGTGGCATGCACAGGATAAAGAAAGGTACCATTTTGCATCTGCAATATGTAGGACTGTAGCTGAGGAAACAGATTTCTAGCAAACTCATATTTGGAGCTTTTCTCCCGTTAGGAAAGATGCATCTGGCAGAGAATACAGAAGAGTGGGGGTAGGAGATATTGAATTTGGATTTTAAACCAAAAACCATAAAATGTGGAGGCTAAAGATGATGCAGGGGACTAAAATTTAGATCTTTCACCACACGAGTGGAACACACATGAGATCCCCTAGAGTACAGTTTCTAGCATGAACCAGCAGTAACTGGTCCCTCAAGGGGTGCTGGTTTAAAATTACCAGAACAATTGGCATTTAATGAAGATCCTATAGCACACCTAATGCTAGACACAATCCCTGGGAATTATGCAATTGAGACTGTTTCTCACTCCAGCAGTCCAGAGAGTGAATCTTCATGCTCCTCATGACACCACATAAAACTGTTAAGAAAATAATCTGTGAATCTTTTGAACTACAACAGAAAGAATTTGTTAACTTTTCATGGAGTTCATTTTTCTTTTTTTTCTTTTCTCTTCTTTCCCCTATTTAATTGTGACCATAATGGTACATAAATATTTGTACATACTTGTATTTTTTCTCACTTCTAGAATTTTTGAAGGAAGTTATTTTTCATGGATCAGTGTTTTAAGGACTAAGATATTTGAATAGATTTTTAAAAATTTTGATTATACTCTTTTAATTCTATTAAAATTTTTGAATTTTTGCTATATAGTTAAATTTGTTTTACCTTTCTGTTTCCCTTCATTCTTTCTTTCTCTTTTCTTCTGCTAACAGTCAATTGCTATTGTTCTCTCCTTCATTCATCTTTAAATTTTTACTTCTATCTTTTCTCCTCCCCCCACATAATCCATTACACTGTATCACTTCTATTCTGCCCCTGTACAGCATTTGAAATTGTAAAACTTTCTGCAAACTTTCTGTTTTAATTGTAGGCAATATCTAAACTCACCATTTATGTTTATTGTGGTAACTGACATTTTAGATATCAGAGTTAGAATTTTTTTTTAATGGTGTATGTTTTTTGCATTGAATGTTCCTGACTTTTGTCCACTGAACTTCTTATGGATGAAAAAAATAGTGCTTCCTTAACCTTGAAATGCTTCCTGCTCTAGAAGATATACTCAATAAGATATTTCATTAAAGATAAGAGAATACCAGCAAAGGGAGGAACTAAGCTAAAAGAATAGTAAATCAGTGGATAAACTAATTCAAATTAAAACCCAGATAAAAATCAAAATGATGGGGAATTAAAATCATTGCAATATCATCTTGAGAAGAAAATAACCTAACCCCATCAATCTAAGGACATAGACTGACAGAATGGATTAAAATACACTGCCCAAAAATATTGCGTCTCCAAGAGAGCCACCTCTTTAGCAAAGACATCCACAGAATGAATGATAAAGGACTGGAAATATATTATTCACATGGAACTGATAAACATGCAGGGGTTTCTTTTCCATTTCAGGTACAGTGAACTTCAAACTACAGTTAATCAGAAGAAACAACCAAGATTATTTCATACTTCTTAAGGGAATTGTACATCAATGAGACAACAATTGTAATTACTTATAGCCCAAACAATGGAAAAATCTACATACAATACATTAAGCAAACCATTCTCTATTTCAGAATGATATAGCACAACACAATAATACTGGGTGACTTTAATACAACTCTTTCACTTGGATTGATCCTCCAAACAAAAGTAAAATAAATAAGGTATACAAATAAAAATACAATTAATAATTAAACTTAAAAACCTATATAAATATATAGTATATTACCCATGCAAATATACCTTCTTCACAAAAGCAAATGGATACTTCTCTTAAATAGACCATATCTTAGGTCACAAAGTATCCTTATGCAAATATAAAAATTAGAGATATTACATTGCATCCTATCAGATAATAATACAATAAAATTAGAAGCAATTGATAAAAAGTAGAAACTACTCTAACACCTAGAGACTAAATAATGTGCTGTTGAGTGACAAATGGATAGAAGAAATAAGGTATGAGATGTAAAAATTCTTACAGTATGATAAAAATAGCAATAGAACATATCAAAATCTCTATGACTCTATGAAGTCAGTGCTAATAGAAATTTTTATTATATTAAGCTTATTAATTAAAAGAATAGTGTCACCAAAAATAATCTAATATTACATCTAAGTGTCCTAAAAATGAAGAAATCATCAATGAAAGCAGAAGAGAGAAAATAATTAAAATCTCAGCTGAAATAGAAGAAATTGAAAAAAGGACTAATTCAAATAATTCACAAAACAAAAGTTATTTATTTCAAAATAATCAATAAATTTGATTAACTCATAAAAAAGCTAAAAAAAGAAAGAGAAAAAATTCAAACTACAAAAATTCATGGTGAAAAAATATCACAATGGACACTACTGACAGATAATAGTCAAAACCTAGTTGAAAATCAATACATAAAATAGAAAATCTTAAAAAATCAATAAATTTCAACAAACATATGACTGACTCATGTTGTATCAGGAGAACATAGAAAATACGAAGAGATAAATTTTAGGCATTGAAATTAAAGACATTATCAAAACCCTACCAACAAAGCAAAGCAAAGTCAAGGACCAATCAGACTCTCAGCCAAGTTCTACCAGACTTTCAAAGAAGAACATGCACCAATCCTCCTATAATGATTAAATTAAATAGAAATGGAGGGAATCCTTTCAAAGTCATTCTATGAGGTTTTGGTGTTTGCGGGGGTGTCCGGAATTCCATTCAGTGCTTGACAAAGATCCTCTGGAGGGTGATTGCAAAGGCTCATCCTAAAGGGAATTGCCGGATGTTTTGCTCCGGAGCATGGTGTTTTCTCTGCTGTGTTTTTCTGATAATATATTACTCATTTCAGTCTGAACGGATTGCTTAAGGGGACAAGGGTAATACAAGAAAAATTCCAGAAAATATTACTTACAATTTGAAAAACAATGGGTCTTTACCACTAACAAAATTAAAAATAATTTTGCAGCCGTGCAATGAGTCCCTGAAAGCCTCTGGAGAAAATAGTTATAGATCTGCCTTTGTCTCCAACAGGCTGGTTAAATTTTAATGATGGTTTTGTTTATGTGTGGTAGTAAGGTAAAAAAATAAGGTTTCACAACATTCCTTCTTTCCTACAAAGAATATGTCACCCCTATAATAAATGTTGGCACACAATAACCATTGGGACCGCTGCCCTCCTGTAACCCTTAACTCAGTAATTTAGATATTAACCAGATGGACCTAGTAGAAATGGTCACATGAGATTACTTGTCTATCACTTTAACTGCGAGAATAATAAGAATAGTCTTAGGTCACATAGAGTTTAGATATTAAGGAAATAAACATTGTATTAGTTCATCAACGTAGTTAGATATTCTTAAAACAATTGGGATTAGGTAAGGATGATCTGTAAGGTTGTTGTTTTCTGCCTATGCTTTGGAAACTTCTTTAATATTAACCACAAGACTGCCATTATAGCCTGAAGAAAAATGTATATAAACCCAGCCTTGCCCAGAATAAAGTGGGATTGATTGCACAGAACTAGAGTCTGTGTCTTTCATTCTCCATCCATCGCCGACGCTGTCTCCCCGTGATCCGTTTACCTGTGTGGAACCCATGGACTCCTGCTAGAGCTGGATCCCGGCAGATGTTACCCTGATACCAAAACAAAAGACACATCAAAGGAATGAAAATTTCAGACCAATATCCCTGATGAACATAGATGCAAAAATTCTCAAAAATTCCAGCATCTTGCATTTAAAAATGTGGCGAATTCATCCCAGGTATGCAAGCATGGCTCAACATATAAAAATCAATAGATGAAATTTATCATATCAATAGACTTAAAGACAAGAATCATATGGTTATACGATAGATGCACAAAAACCATTTGCCTAAATACAGCATCAACTTGTGTTCAAAACACAAGAAAAGCTAGGAATAGTAGAAACATATCTTAATATTTTAAAAGCTAGGTATGCTAATCCCAAGGAAAACATCAATCTAAAATGAGAAAAATTAGACCTCTACAATGAGAACTACAGAACACTAAAGAAAGAAATTCAAGAAAACCTTAGAAGATGGAAAGATCTCCCATGTTCTTGGATAGGAAGAATTAATATTGTCAAAATGGCCATACTACCAAAACTGCTATACAGATTCAATGCAATTCCAATTAAAATCCCAATGATGTACCTTACAGAAATAGAGCAAGCAATTATGAAATTCATCTGGAAGAATAAAAAACCCAGAATAGTTAAAGCAATCCTTGGCAGAAAGAGTGAAGCAGGGGGTATCGCAATACCATATCTTCAACTCTACTACAAAGCAATAGTAACAAAAACGGCATGGTATTGGTACCAAAATAGAAAGGTGGATCAATGGTACAGAATAGAGGACACGGACACAAACCCAAATAAATACAATTTTCTCATACTAGACAAAGGAGCCAAAAATATGCAATGGAGAAAAGATAGCCTCTTCAAGAAATGGTGCTGGGAGAATTGGAAATCCATATACAACAGAATGAAACTAAACCCATATCTCTCACCATGCACAAAACTAAACTCAAAATGGATTAAGGATCTCGGAATCAGACCAGAGACCTTGCATCTTATAGAAGAAAAAGTAGGTCCAGAGCTTCAACATGTCGGCTTAGGACCAGACTTCCTCAACAGGACTCCCATAGCACAAGAAATAAAAGCAAGAATCAATAACTGGGATAGATTCAAACTAAAAAGCTTTCTCTCAGCAAAGGAAACTATCAGCAATGCGAAGAAAGAGCCTACAGAGTGGGAGAAAATCTTTGCCAATCATACTTCAGATAGAGCACTAATCTCCAGAATCTATAAAGAACTCAAAAAACTCTACACCAAGAATACAAATAATCCAATCGAAAAATGGACTAAGGAAATGAATAGACACTTCACAGAAGAAGATGTACAAGCAATCAACAAACATATGGAAAAATGTTCAACATCTCTAGTAATAAGAGAAATGCAAATCAAAACCACCCTAAGATTCCATCTCACCCCAATTAGAATGGCAATTATCAAGAATACAAGCAACAACAGGTGTTGGCGAGGATGTGGGGAGAAAGGTACACTCTTACATTGCTGGTGGGGCTGCAAATTAGTGCAGCCACTCTGGAAAGCAGTGTGGAGATTCCTTAGAAAACTTGGAATGGAACCACCATTTGACCCAGCTATCCCACTCCTTGGCCTATACCCAAAGGACTTAAAATCAGCATATTACAGAGATACAGCCACATCAATGTTCATAGCTGCTCAGTTCACAATAGCCAGATTGTGGAACCAACCTAGATGTCCTTCAATTGATGAATGGATAAAGAAAATGTGGTATATATATACAATGGAATATTACTCAGCCATAAAGAATGATAAAATTATGGCATTTGCAGGCAAATGGATGAAACTGGAGAATATCATGCTAAGTGAGATAAGCCAATCTCAAAAAACCAAAGGAAGAATGATATCGCTAATAAGTGGATGATGACACATAATGGGGGGTGGGAAGGGTTAGTGTTGGCGTTGGAGTTGGGTTTAGGGAGGGGGGCAGGAATGGAGGAAGGAAGGACTGTATAGATGGAGGGGAAGGGTGGGAGGGGAGGGGGGGAAGGGAAAAAATGGCAGAATGAATCAAACAACATTACCCTATGTAAATTTATGATTACACAAATGGTATGCCTCTACGCCATGTACAAATAGAGAAACAACATGTATCCCATTTGTTTACAATAAAAAGAAAAAAAAATAAAATGAGAAAAATTGAACCATTTCCTCTAAGAACTGAAATAAGACAGGGATGCCCTCATTCATCACTTCTATTCAACATATCTTAGTAATTCTAGACTGAACAATTAGAAAGAAGAAAAATATTAAAGGGATACAACCTGGAAACTTTCCCTGATGGTAAGGACATCATTCTAGATTTATAAAATCCAAAAAACTCCACCAGAAGTCTATTAGAACTGATGAAGAAATTCAGAAAAGTAGCATGATATAAAATTAGCTCTGATAAATCAATTGTATTCCTACACAAAAGAGATAAATAAACTGAAATAGAAATTAAAGAAACTATCACATTCATACTAGCCTCAAAAATATTTGGGAATATATCTAACAAAATATGTGAAAGACTACTACAATGAAAACAACACAATACAGGAATAAAATTAAGAATACTTTAGAAGGTAGAGAGATTACCCACCCATGTTTTTGGAGGGGCAGAATTCACATTGGCAAATTGCCATAAAACAAAATGTGATATACAGGTAAAATGCAATTCCTATTAATGTGCCTATGACATTTTTACAGATTCAGAAAAAGCAATAATGATATTCATTTGGAAAAATAAGAGGTTCAGAATGGTTAAACCAATACTCAGCAAGAAAATGAAGGAGAAGTCATCACAATATCAAATATTAAATTATACTACAGATGTATTATAACAAAAACATATTGGTACTGGTACAAAAGCAGACTTGAAGAAAAATGGTACACAATAGAAGATACACAGACATACTCACATAAATACAGTTATCTCATACTAAACAAAGGCATCATAAACAAATTGAAGAAAATATAGCCTTTTCAATATATGTTAATGGAAAAACTGGATATTCCTATGTAAGAAAATGAAATTAGACATCTATCTCTCATTTGGTGTAAAATTAAATTGTAACTGATCCAGGATCTAAGTAGTACAGAAAAGACCCTGCACCAACTAGAAAAAATATACACCCAAATCTCTGTCATATCCTCTTAGGAACTGATTTCCCCAACCAGACCATAAAACCACAAGAAATAAAATAAAGAATCAATAAATTGGATTGTATCAAACTAAAAACCTTCTTCAGGAAGGAAACAATCAATAACATTAAGTGAGAGTCTATAGAATTGGAGAAAATCTGTGCCACCTGCACCTCAAATACACCGTTACTCTCCAGGATATATAAAGATCTCAAAAAACTTAACATTATCTAAACAAATAACCCAAACACTAAATGGGCAAAGGAAATGTACAGAACCTTTACAGAAAAGGAAATGCAAATGGTCAATAAATATATGAAAAAAGTTCAACATTCCTAGCAATTTGAAAAATGTAAATTAATACTACATTGAGATTTTATCCAACTAGAGTTATAGTGGCAATAATCAAAAACGCAAGTTATAATAAATGTTGGTGAAGATGTGGGGAAAAGGTACAGTCATACCATGCTGGAGAGTCTGCAAATTGGTATAACAATTATGGAAAACAGTATAGATTCCTCAGAAGACTTGCAATAAAACCACCATTTGACCCAATTTTTCCACTCATTGACATACAACCAAAGAACTTAAAATCAGCACACTGTAGTGATGTGGCAAAGTTTATAGCAACTCAATTCACAAGAGCTAAGCTCTGGTACCAATCTAGGTGTCCTTCAATAGATGAATGGTTAAAGAAAATGTTTTATGTATTCACAATGTATAATTAGTCATTAAGAAGAATAAACTTATGACTTTGGTTGTAAGTGAATGGAACTGGAGGCTACAATACTAAGGAAAATAAGCCAGTCCTAGAACAGCAAAGACTGAATGTTCTCTCTGATATGTAGGTGCTGATTCACAATAGGTGGGGAGGGAGAAGAGTAGTTACACCAGATTGTACAGGGGTTTGGGAGTAGAAATGGGAAGATAGGGTTGGGGAGATAGCTCAGTCGGTAGAGTGCTTGCCTTGCAAGCAAAAGGCCCTGGGTTCGATCCCCAGCACCACACAAAGAAAAAAAAAAAAAGAAAAAAAGAAATGGGAAGATAGTAGAATGAATGGCACATTAATTTCCTATGTTCATATATGAATACACTACCATTGTAATGCCATGTCATGTACAACCATAAAAATGGGAATTTATACTCCATTTGTGTATATGTGGAAATATATTCTATGGTCATGTAAAATAAAAAGAACAAAAAAAAATAAATAACACAAAAAGAGCAGAAATGAATAAAATGTGTGTGTGTGTGTGTGTGTGTGTGTGTGTGTGTTTGTGAATAGCAGTCCTTGAACCAGTCAGTAAATTCAAACAAAACAAAAATAAATATATTAAGTAAGGGCAAAATGAAACAACAAGAGTAAAAAAAGGAAAATCTTGGTGAAAAGTTGATAAATTAAGAAATTAAGGAGTCATTTTCACTATGGTGGACAAAATAATCATTGAATAAATGTGTTTGCTGTCTGTGCCCAAGTGATTTTCCTGTTTCTTCTTAAGTGATGAACTAAGGGTGTTTGAGCAATGTGCTGTGGAGTCCTTCCTTTATATTGTGTTACTTGACAAGTTGACAGTGGATGTTACGACTTCTAAACTTCCATTCTTTAAAGAATGGTGTGGGCAGGACAGGTTGAGAGGCCTGTGGTGGAGCAGCGGGCTAGGACGGGCAGGACTGACGGTAACAAGCTTTCTAGGTCAGCTGGGTATTGCTGGGCAGGTGAGCAGCCAGCTGGGTGAGGTCATGCAATAAATTTTCAGTGGGCCACGCTGGCTGAGTTTGGTTTGGCAGGCATTGAAGAGGCCAGCTGGTAAGGCTGGGTAGCAAAAGAGATGTGGGTCATGTGGGTCTGTCTGCATAGTGGGTGGCCAGGCAGACTGGGCTGAAACTGCAGGACAAAGTGCTTGTTCATGTCCTGCAGGGCTAGCTGACCTGGCCAGGTGGTTCAGTGCTGAGTGACTGGCCCTGAGGGCTGCTGACGTAGCAGTCTGCTTGTTCAGGTAGGCCTGGTGGAAGTGAAGGCCTGGTAGGCTGGGCTATGGGCTGGCAGTGAAGCTGCAGTCTCCCTAGGTGGAGTAGCGGGTTTGTCAGGGTATGAGGTGCTAGAAGTCTGGGCATTGGGAGTTCAGGGAGACCAGGTGGGTGAAAGAATGATCCAGAACTGGGCAATTTCCAGGATTTTTGTCAGGCAAGTAGAAGGCCAATGCTCTCAAGACCACTTGTCCAATTTTCTAACCTGCTCCAGCTGGCCATGGTAGATCCTATGAGGTGCAGGAGACACAAGACTGAGAAGAACTGGGTTTTCTCTAGCCTATCCAAACTGTGTTCCCCCAGGCAAATTTCTCTCCATTTATGATTTTACATTTCTTATTATGATATGTATTTGTTTATCTCAGATAGTTTTATGCAGACCTAGCACTGAATGTATCTAGGTTTCCAGTTTCCATTCATGCCACTGAGCTATATTCCAAAATGGTTTCTGAAATACTTCTCAGTGGAGAATTGATAAATTCAGGGTGACCTTTTTAAACTATATAGTTTGTTGAGATGAATAATATGACAAATTTCTCTTTCAGTCTTAGGATTTTTTACTCTACACCTTGGGGAGAGCGAACAATTCAGTCACTTGAGTTCTAGATAGCTGAGCTAAGAGAAATGCTACCTCACTCTAACCTGCCATTCTGCCATTTCTCCATTAAATTTTAACATGGTGAATTAAGTCATTTTGAGGATTTCCATTTGGTTCTTTTTCAGATTCTTTCTCTGTTGAAATAATTGTTCAATTTCTCTGTTTTATAATTTCACTGCTTATAGCTTCTTTTAGCTCATGGAACATTTTAACTATGAGATTTTTACATTTTTTACTTTGAAATAGTCTCCATTGTTGTATCAGGAGATTGATTTACTGAAGCTCTTTGGATTGTCCAGAATGGTTTGCTCCCTTGTATTTTCATGTTGCTTACATATCTAATCAATCTTATTCTTTCTTCATTATAACAAGGGATTACTTTGAGTGATATTTTCTTTTAAGAGCCCTGATTTGGGCAAATACTGAGATATTGATGCTTAAATTCAATATGTCATCTCTGCTGATACAAGTAACAACATTGTGAGATCAGTCACTAAACCCTTTTAAATACAGTCAGTTATGTGTCGAGCCATGTACTATTTAACCTTAATAAAAGTGAAAAATTCTCAATTTTAGAAACCAAATAGACCATAACACAATAATACTAGGTGATTTTAACACGCCTCTCTCACCACTGGACAGATCTTCCAAACAAAAATTGAACAAAGAAACCATAGATCTCCATAACACAATCAATAATTTAGACTTAACAGACATTTATAGAATATACCATTCAACCAAGAGCGAATACACTTTCTTCTCAGCAGCACATGGATCCTTCTCTAAAATAGACCATATATTATGCCACAAAGCTAATGTCAGCAAATACAAGAAGATAGAGACACTACCTTGTATTCTATCAGATCATAATGGATTGAAGTTACAAATTAATGAAAGAGTAAAAAACAGAAACTACTCCAACACCTGGAGATTAAACAATATGCTATTATATGATGAATGGATAACAGAAGATATTAGGAAGGAAATTAAAAAATTCTTAGAGGTAAACGAGAACAAAGAAACATCATATCAAAATCTCTGGGACACTATGAAAGCAGTACTTAGAGGAAGATTTATTTCATGGAGCACATTTAATAAAAGAAGTAAAACTCAACAAATAAACGACCTAACACTACAGCTCAAAGCCCTAGAAAAAGAAGAACAGACCAACACCAAAAGAAGTAGAAGACAGGAAATAGTCAAACTCAGAGCTGAAATCAACGAAAATGAAACAAAAGAAACAATACAAAAAATTGACAAAATAAATAGTTGGTTCTTCGAAAAAATAAACAAAATTGATAAACCTTTAGCCACACTAACAAAGAGAAGACGAGCAAAAACCCAAATCACTAAAATTTGGAATGAACAAGGAAATATCACAACAGACACGACTGAAATACAAAACATAATTAGAAGCTATTTTGAAAATCTATACTCCAACAAAATAGAAAATTTCGAAGACGTCAACAGGTTTCTAGAGACATATGAATTGCCTAAACTGAACGAGGAGGACATACACAATTTAAATAGACCAATTTCAAGTAATGAAATAGAAGAAGTCATCAAAAGCCTACCAACAAAGAAAAGTCCAGGACCAGATGGGTTCTCAGCCGAGTTCTACAAAACTTTTAAAGAAGAGCTCATTCCAATACTTCTCAAAGTATTCCAGAAAATAGAAGAGGAGGGAACTCTCCCAAACTCATTCTATGAAGCCAATATTACCCTGATACCTAAACCAGACAGAGACACATCGAAGAAAGAAAATTTCAGACCCATATCCTTAATGAACATCGATGCAAAAATTCTCAACAAAATTTTAGCAAATCGCATACAAAAACATATTAAAAAGATAGTGCACCATGATCAAGTGGGTTTTATCCCAGGGATGCAAGGTTGGTTCAACATCAGGAAATCAATAAATGTCATTCACCATATCAATAGACTTAAAGTCAAGAATCACATGATTATTTCGATAGATGCAGAGAAAGCATTTGATAAAATGCAGCATCCCTTCATGCTCAAAACACTAGAACAAATGGGGATAGTGGGAACATTCCTTAACATTGTAAAGGCCATCTACGCTAAGCCCATGGCTAATATTATTCTAAATGGTGAAAAACTGAAAGCATTCCCTCTAAAAACTGGAACAAGGCAGGGATGCCCTCTTTCACCACTTCTATTCAATATCGTCCTTGAAACTCTAGCCAGAGCAATTAGACAGACCAAAGAAATTAAAGGGATATGAATAGGAAAAGAAGAACTCAAACTATCCCTATTTGCTGATGATATGATTGTATACTTAGAGGAACCAGGAAATTCCACCAGAAAACTGTTAGATCTCAAAAGTGAATTCAGTAAAGTAGCGGGATATAAGATCAATGCACATAAATCTAAGGCATTTCTATACATAAGCGATGAATCTTCAGAAAGAGTAATTAGGAAAACTACCCCATTCATAATAGCTTCGAAAAAAATAAAATACTTGGGAATCAATCTCACAAAACAGGTGAAAGACCTCTACAATGAGAACTACAGAACACTAAAGAAAGAAATTCAAGAAAACCTTAGAAGATGGAAAGATCTCCCATGTTCTTGGATAGGAAGAATTAATATTGTCAAAATGGCCATACTATCAAAAGTTCTATACAGATTCAATGCAATTCCAATTAAAATCCCAATGATGTACCTTACAGAAATAGAGCAAGCAATTATGAAATTCATCTGAAAGAATAAAAAACCCAGAATAGCTAAAGCAATCCTTGGCAGAAAGAGTGAAGCAGGGGGTATCACAATACCATATCTTCAACTCTACTACAAAGCAATAGTAACAAAAACGGCATGGTATTGGTACCAAAATAGAAAGGTGAATCAATGGTACAGAATAGAGGACACGGACACAAACCCAAATAAATACAATTTTCTCATACTAGACAAAGGAGCCAAAAATATGCAATGGAAAAAAGATAGCCTCTTCAACAAATGGTGCTGGGAGAATTGGAAATCCATATGCAGCAGAATGAAACTGAACCCATATCTCTCACCATGCAGGAAACTAAACTCAAAATGGATTAAGGATCTCGGAATCAGACCAGAGACCTTGCATCTTATAGAAGAAAAAGTAGGTCCAGAGCTTCTACATGTCGGCTTAGGACCAGACTTGCTCAACAGGACTCCCATAGCACAAGAAATAAAAGCAAGAATTAATAACTGGGATAGATTCAAACTAAAAAGCTTTCTCTCAGCAAAGGAAACTATCAGCAATGCGAAGAAAGAGCCTACAGAGTGGGAGAAAATCTTTGCCAATCATACTTCAGATAGAGCGCTAATCTCCAGAATCTATAAAGAACTCAAAAAACTCTACACCAAGAATGCAAGTAATCCAATCGACAAATGGGCTAAGGAAATGAATAGACACTTCACAGAAGAAGATCTACAAGCAATCAACAAACATATGGAAAAATGTTCAACATCTCTAGTAATAAGGGAAATGCAAATCAAAACCACCCTAAGATTCCATCTCACCCCAATTAGAATGGCGATTATCAAGAATACAAGCAACAACAAGTGTTGGTGAGGATGTTGGGAGAAAGGTACACTCATACATTGCTGGTGGGGCTGCAAATTAGTGCAGCCACTCTGGAAAGCAGTATGGAGACTCCTTAGAAAACTTGGAATGGAACCACCATTTGACCCAACTATCCCACTCCTTGGCCTATACCCAAAGGATTTAAAATCAGCATATTACAGAGATACAGCCACATCAATGTTCATAGCTGCTCAGTTCACAATAGCCAGATTGTGGAACCAACCTAGATGTCCTTCAATTGATGAATGGATAAAGAAAATGTGGTATATATATATACAATGGAATATTACTCAGCCATAAAGAATGATAAAATTATGGCATTTGCAGGCAAATGGATGAAACTGGAGAATATCATGCTAAGTGAGATAAGCCAATCTCAAAAAACCAAAGGAAGAATGATATCGCTAATAAGTGGATGAGGACACATAATGGGGGGTGGGAAGAGTTAGTGTTAGGGTTAGAGTTAGGTTTAGGGAGGGTAGCAAGAATGGAGGAAGGAAGGACTGTATAGAGGGAGGGGAGGGTTGGGAGGGGTGGGGGCAAGGGAAAAAAATAACAGAATGAATCAGACATTACCCTATGTAAATTTATGATCACACAAATGGTATGCCTTTACGCCATGTACAAATAGAGAAACAATATGTATCCCATTTGTGTACAATAATAAAAAAATAAATAAATAAAAAAAATAAAAGTGAAAAATTAGTTGATATGGTTCTTCAACTTTCTATAATTCAGATAAAAACTTGAAGTAGAGTTCTGAAACAAATTGAAAAATTAGTCATTAAATGTAGTAAATTTGATGTAACATTACATGAGAAGTAAAATGGGCTGGAAAGGTGGAGAAAAATAAAAAAAGAAACAAAAGATAGAACATACAAAAGAATAAAACCCACTCAAATAAAAGGAAAAAAAAAGAATAGGGGTTATTTACTGTAGCAGCTAATTTGGTAAAATGGAGAATATGCATTAATTGGAACAAATACAAAATAAGGGTAGAAAAAAATGGGAGAATTATTACCATTAATTCTTTAAAATACTAGAAGTAGTACATTCAAATATATTGAAAGTGCCATATTGGGTATTAGGATAACAAAAAAACATTAAATTAAAGAATAATATATATGATCAGAGTTGATGTTAGAGGTCCTTCAAACATTCTCATTGAATCTTTGCAATCAATCAATGACATGGTGCAAAACCTCATGATAATGTGCAGATTTCTGAAATTTCATGTAATCAATTTATTAATATCAAATCAATTAACCTTGTTAAATATCTTCATAACTACTAAGGTGCATTGACAAACAAGCAACTGTACCTGACTTTTATTTCTTAAGGCAAAATCACTTTAAGATTTAGTTGAGATGTTCTGATAATTAAATTTACAGTTATGACAATCAGCACTTTCAAGTAACAAGGAATTGAAGAAAGACACCCTGAATAAATTTATAACCTTAGAATTGATAAGTGAAATATATCTCTTATGTCCACCCTCTCTAGCACTTACCTAAAAACTGCAAAAAAACATTTAGCAATTACCTCACTCCCTCTTTATTTTCAATTTTGAAATTGTCATCACATATTGTCCAACATGCATGCATAGATGTTTACCTCTTGTTTAGTCCTGAAGGCCATGAGGTAAAGTATGAATCTCAGTTGGCTTATCCACTCTACACGACCACAGATGGAGTGGGAAGGTAGGGAATCTTACCAGTGAGAGATAAACTACTGGGCAGATGAATGCTAAAGTCACTACATACAACTCACTTGCTCATTGTGGGGAGTTGTTAAAGGATAAGATAATTTTGCTTCTCACTTTGAGTTCAACTTACATCTTCTTAAGTCTACATCTCATTAATTGTGGCTTTTAACCAGCAGCTAATCATCTTAAACCCACAACCCAGATACTGAGCTTCACATCATTCAAGTTATTTATATACAGGGTCAATGACAAATTTTATTTTTAAAAAATTTTCTTCATCATTTTGAGTGACAAAAAGAAGAAAATGCATATTTAACAAGTATCACAATTTTCTATTTACAATGATTACATCTACTAAGGGGAAGTGATTAATCAAACTGTGATACATAATTTGTTTTTAAGTATATAGATTTTAAAATACAAATTTTTAAACTTGGTTGGTATTGTTTTGATGGCCTTGATTTCAAGTTATCCAATAACATTAATTAAAAACTGTTGAAAGTGTACCCAATTCAATAGTTCTTTCTGGCTACTATGAGGTAAGCCACATTCCTCTGTCAGGCTGTTCCAACATAATTTATGCCCACTGCTGGCTCAGAAAAAGGGCATCAGATGACCGTATGCTGAGCCAAAATTAATTTTCAATTCTCTAAGCTGTTTCTCACTGGTGTTGTATAAATAAATGTATTGGAGAAAGCTAGAAAAGGTTACATGAATATTCTTTGGATTGTTTTTCAAAGATTTGTGAATCTATTCTTTCAAAATGACAGGAGAAAAAAATAGCTCTTTGTATGAAAGCAGCACTAAAAGAGGGAGAAATTGGGATATATAGAGTAGAAAGGAGTTAACAAAAGATTGTGCACTTGAGTCTGTGCCTAGCGATTGGAAATTTTCTGATCTAATCCCTTAGACATCTCATTCTGTCCACTTTCTAATTCAGAGTTGCCCCTGTGGCCATGGAGAGGTCTCTGTGCTGAGGAAATTTGCCCTGTTCTTGAAAGTACCTTGCCTCCATGTCCCTGCCTAGATTTCTCAGTGTCATCTCCTCTTCTCTGAATTCCTGTTCTATGTGGGAAAGGAAATTGAAGTCCGCATGTGTTGGACTAGAGCCTTCTGCTGAGACTCACATCCCACTTTTAAAACTGCCTAACCATGCCCATCCAGAAGAATGTGCTTGCTTGCAGATGACAGAAGATTCATACAGAGATGCTGAGGAAATGTTTCCTGCTTCCTGAGTCCAGGCTGTGGTCATGACACATGAATCAGTAGTAACCTCTTGAGACTTCCTTAACACTGAAGAAGGAAATAACAAAAATAGCAGCAGGAAATACAAGGTAATACACAGTATCATCTGGGATCTGCGCCATCAAATACATACTTGATTCATGGATAGTCTTATTCAGTCATTGTTACCAGCCATGGGTAATGTTCTCACCATTATTTGGTCATTTGTAAAGGTAAATTTTACATTTAATGTTCCAAAATAATAGTAAAACATGGTATTATAATAGTTTTTGTGATTGGATATTACTGGAAGTTGATATTTTTATCTAATATTTATAGAATTATACACACCTATGGAAGATGATTCATAATTGAAAGATAATATGCAATCATATAATCATTGATTATTACAAGCTCAATTTTTCTCCTAAGATATTGTGAAAATAAAGAATGTAAACAATAGTTGTTTTTAAGAAACTATTGAACATTCATATATTCAATGTGGAAACTTATCAGGAAATGAGAGATTAATGTAGGGAGTGCAGATGAATCTAGAGAGAAATAATTGTGAAGATATTGGTCATGAAAGAACATGGACATTGTGTATTTCTTGAATGGGTGTGTCAATCAAGTTCTTGAAAATTGTATCACTTTGAGACTATTTGAAGTTGTTAGTACTTTCACATCTACCTTATTATTTAATGTATTTTCTGCTGTTGATTCTGTCATATTGTTCATAGTATTCATATGTATCTGTTATAATAATAATTTCATCCCCTCAGTTTATATCATGTTCATACTTCATCTTATGTTCACTTTCTATATATTCAACTTCTCTGAGAAAGTAAATAAAAATGAGAGATGTGATTTTTCCTTGGTACTCATATATGTTTTCCTACCCACTTTTGTACTGCAAGAATCTGATATGTGACCCATTCAGTGAACATGCATGATTTCTGCTGGCATGGAAAATAAAATGGTTCCAACTCCTAATATGTTTGAATATTTATTTATGTTTCATTTGTTTTTTACACATGTAAGGCAATAACATATTTTTGCAAATTGTACATACATGGAGTATAATTTATTCTAGTTAGTATATCATTGTTATGGTTGTAAATGATGTGAAGTTTTGCTGGTCATTTATTCATACGTGAACATAGAAGTAGTAAATTTTTTTAATGTAGAGCAATATTTATTTTGTCAGTTCATGTTATGGATTATATTTTCAGAGTGTGTCATTTGTAAATGTAGCAGAGACTGTGAGATGCCTCCTTTTGACCTGCACATACTAATATATTTATCAAATTCTCTTGTACATAACTCTGATAATATAATTCAGTTTTATGCACTGGTAAATGCATAGAAGTGACATTTGACAATGCCAGGCATGAACTGCAAACATATGTATGCTCCATCACATTTGATTTTCCTACTGAATTGATTGTTTTTAGCTGAGATGCCTAGAAAGTTCTATATCAAAAATGACAAATTTTTCTCTAATCCCAATCCCTGAATTATGAAATATATAATGGAAGAAATGTCATTTCCATCTGGTCTCTGAATTTTAACTTATTTAAAGATGATATTCCTTATGATTGTTACTATTTGTTTGTCTTGTTTTTCTTTTTCTTTTCTGAGAAACTAATATTCTGAGTTTGTATATAATCAAGGGAACAATTTAAGTAAATGGAAATGTGTTTTTCCCTAAGTTTTCTTTTTTGTGTTTGATGTATGTGTCATATGAATACCCATGCATTTAAATAGGTGTATGAGCTATTCATGCCTCTGATAATGATACAAATTTTTGAGTGTGTATTAATTTTATGGAAGGTGAATGAAGATGGAAGCATCAGAAATTGCATGTCAAAAACTTTTTTGGAAATAACAGATTATCCTCAGAAACTATTTTTGTGAATATCAGATTCTCCTAAAATGTGTGATCTATGATTTAGAATGTTAGGGTTGGCTACTGTCTGTCCAGCATGGAAAAGAATTTCATCTAGCACCACTGAAGAATGTATCTGTCTCACAAGAGTGATGTGTGTATGGTTAATCCCCATGTTTCCAGCCACTGTCTATTCCCAAAAAGAGTCAAATTACTTCTCACTTTAGTCATCATGATAAATCAGTGTTTTGTGTCTTGTATGTATCCTGTTTTTCTTTATATTGCAAAATGAAGTCCCATATTTTTCATCTTACAAAATAATTAGTTTTATTCCTCTATGAATAAACTCCATGTGGTTTATGTTCATCAATGCTTAACCAGTTTAAAATTGCAAAATTTTACTTCAAGTATCCCTCATATAAAAGTCAATTTCATCATTTAAAGGAAAAGGAGACACAAGAATATTTATACCATATATGAAGAAATTCAGTGAAAGAAAATGTAATTTTTTTAAGGAAAATTGGCCTAAAAATACTACTATGTCTGTGGAATTGAGTGTCTTGTTATCAGTGGTCTGGATCTGAAGCCACAGAGACAAGGTCTAGATAATACGAATGTTCTCTTTTCTTTCAGGCAACCTGATCACTCAGGAAGACCTCAGGTATTATATGGAAATACCCTTTCTTCATTTTCCTTCATTCAGTCACCTCTCTTGCTCTTTTTCTTTATTTATCCTTCTCTTGTCTGCTACTAACTGAAAATTCTATCATTTTAACAGGCAGTTTCTTGAAACCTTAGGTCTAGGGATTGTGCTGACTCATACATGTTGATTTCATAGGAGGCAGGGAAATGGATGACTTTTCACATCTTGTTTTTACTTCATGGTCACAGACTTTGGAGGTTCACTGTGAAGCTCAGTTCACAAAGAATTAGTTGATGATACTTAGGAATAAAATATTCATATTGAAAAAAGCCACAAATTAAGGAGAGACTACCTCTTCACTAAATCACTCTGCTGAGCAGCTCCAAATACAACATCAGGGGTGTTTTGTGAATGATTATCCCTAAGGTCTCAGCAGTGTATTACGATCTATTGTGACATCAGCAAACTCTAGAGAGCCAGTCAGTATACCAAGTAACAGAGAGTTGCTAAAGCCCATCACCTCTGGTGATACCTTTTATAAAGTGGGATTCTATCAATATGTTGAATTTCAAACCTTGAAATTGATACCAAATTTAGAGAAAGATTATATGGCTTAAATAAAAGAAATATTGTGAGTCTAGGGATACTGACTTATTCATTCTCCCCAATATTTAGTATATAATAATACCAAAGAGGGTCATACTCGGAACCATTAGCTTGGTCATAAATTCAGCAAAGTAAGAATTGATTTTAAAATTTCTTATATGACTATGGCAAGACTTGGATGAGCACAGAATTCATAAGTACACAAACATAAGACAAAGAATTATAGAAATTGTGATTAGAAATGAAAATGTAAGTTTTAAAATTTTACAAGAAGACATTGCTAATAACATTGGGAAAATGGGAGAGAGAAAAAGGTAAAATATGTTAATTTATTGTCTCCTCAGATTTAATATATGCTTAGAATGGAATTTAGCAATATACTTATCTTGGTATTTTAAAAATCTATCCTTAACTACAGGGATGATTTTAAGTGTTAATGAATATTGTGTATAAAATATTTGAAGTTCCACAACATTGTTAGTCTCAGTTTCATTTTCCTGCCATATTCCACATACACTTCTCTATTTTGAATTGAGTAGGTGTAAACATTAGTATGTTTGTATTGCTATAGTAGTCTGATAATTTTAGTCTAATATTTTATATAGTAGTCTAATATTTTATTCTTCTGGATAAATAGTAAGAAGTAGTATAGATATGTCAGTGGTTCCATTCTTAGTCTTGTAAGAAAACTGTGCTATGTTTTGTGGGAACATATGTTTGGGAAATCACTATTTCATAATATCTCAAAAGATATTAGCACTCATACACTCATCTGCATTTCTAAGATAAAAATTGCCTAAAGGGCAAGATACACATTTAATTATTGATATTAACAATTTCATCCTTATACCAGACATACAACCTGGAAACTACCATATAACCCGTCAATATTTTTATTCAAATGGAATATGTGCAAAAAATAATAAATAAAACACAATAGTTTTATTGTAAGGAGAACACTTCAAACAAACCAAAAGGCAGTCTGAGTGACCCAGAGTGACAGATTGAATTCAACTTGTGTGTAGGACTGCGATGTAACAATAGTAGGAAAAACATTGCACCTATTGATAGTTTTTGGTTGGAAAATGGTGTTAGGGATTTGCTATGTAACCCTAATAGAGAATTTGAGCAATAGCTGGAAAGAAGCGATGGTCCTATGAGAGAAGTAGTCAAAGGAAGGAAAATTTGAGTAATATGTAGTAGGAAGGAACATAATATGTGAGTGTGAGCTTCATTATGTCTCATGTGAGGGGAAGTATCTGGTCCAAACTCCATGTACATCTCACAGTGTTTACTGACTCACCCTCAGCTGGCTGGGTTTTCACATGGCAGTCTGTGCTGAGGAAACATGTCCTATTTGTTGAAGGCACACTTTCTATCTCTATTTGCCAAGATGCCTTTGTGTTAATGCCTCTACTCTATTCCCTGTCCTATATTTGAAAGGATAGTGAGCAAGGTTTTGACTACAAACTCAGCTTCATTTCATGGCCAAGTTCATGTCCTCTTTTTATATCTGCCTTACTATGCCTAGCAATAAAAATCTACTTGTCCTATTCTTGAAGGCACTACTTGTTTTTGGCAACAAATTATCCTGCATATGGAACAGGAGTAAAGTGAATGAGGATGTTACTAGAAGCTGAGTTTAAACTCCTGTCCAGCCTCAGATACCACATTTTCACATGCTTTGTCATGCTCATCCTTAAAAAGAAGTCTGGATGCTGAGGAAACATAGCAGAACTACAAAGAGGGGGAGGAATTGTCTCCTGAAGTCTGACACAAATATCTTGAGATTTCTGGAATTTAGGTAAAAGAAACAGCAACAACAATAGTAACAACAACAAACTGAGAAAAGTCATATCTGAGCTCTTTTCCCTCAGACATGTATTTATTCATGGTTATTCAGCTTCAGTCATTGTTACCAGTCATGAAAATTACCCTCATACTTATTTACTCACTATTAGCCTGTTTGCAGTTCTTAGTACATTCATGCCTTTCTGACAAATCAAGATGTTTTCTGCTTGTTCAAGTTCTCATATTGCTCACGGGTGTTTGTATGTTTCTCTTGTAATACACTACCCACTTCAGCCCACCACTTGTACACACACACAAAGAACATTCTTTGAGGGAGTAATAGGGTATGAACTGAGGAGTATTTGACCACTGAGCCACAACTCCAGTTCTATTGTATTTTGTAGAGAAAGGGTCTTAATGAGTTGCTTACTGCATCACTTCAGCTGAGGCTGGCTTTGAACTCAAGATCCTACTGCCTGCTCTCCTAAGCTGCTGGGATTACAGGCATGCACCATTGTACTCAGCAAAAAATTTTTACAGTTTGATCAAGCCTAAAAAATGTTAAATATAAGTAAGAGATGTGGTTCTTGTTAGGTGTTCATGTGCATTTTTCTATTCCTATGCACAGAGTAAGACTAATATATGAATTCTTAAATGAACATTCATGACTTCCATCTGCATGAATAACAAAGTTTCCTACTTCTAATATAGAGCAATATTTATTATGTCATACATGCTATGGATGACTGTATTTGCACACTTTTAATTGAGAAAAGACTACTATTTATTTCAATTCAACCCTGGCAAAAAACTGAGCTACATTTAAAAAACTTTCTTGCAGTTAGCTCTGAGCACGTAAAAAAGATACATAAAAATAAAAAGTGAAAATAACATGTGCCAATTCTAGGCATGACCATACAATATTTCACATTTTTTTGTGTTTTTTTAATTTCTTTTCTTTTTTTAATTATTATTATTATTTTTTTTTACATTTTGATTCATTGTACACAAATGGGATACTACACTGGTTGAACAAGAAATAGATTCACACTATTTGTATAAGCATATATACACATAGGGTAATGATGTTTGTCTCATTCTATTATTTTTCCTTCCCCCAAAATCCCTCACCACCACTCATTTTCCTCTATACAGTCCATCTTTCCTCCATTCTTGCCTTTCTCCTGAGCCCGAAAAATATCTTCATCCATTTCTCACTGAAATTATTTGGCCTTTGGATTTTGAGGATTGGCTAATCTCACTTAGCATGATATTCTCCAAATCCTTCCATTTACCTGCAAATGCCATATTTGTATTATTCTTTATGACTGAATAATATTCCATTGTGTATGTATACCAGAGTTTCTTTATTCATTCATCTACTGAAGGACATCTAGGTTGGTTTCACAATCAAGCAACTGTGAATTGAGCTTATATAAACATTGATGTGGCTGTATCTCTGTAGTATGCTGATTTTAAGTCCTTAGGGTATAGGTCAAAGGAGTGGGATAGTTGGCACAAATGGTGGTTCCATTCTAAGTTTCCTGAGGAATTTTCATAATGTTTTCCAGAGTGACTGCAGCAATTTACAATCCCACCAGCAATGTATGAGTGCACCTTTTCCCCCCACATCCTTGCTAATATCTATTGTGGCTTGTGTTCTTGATAATGGGACGAGATGAAATCTTAGGGTAGTTTTTGCATTTTTCTTATTACTAGAGATGTTGAATATATTTTTTGTATATCTGTTGATTGTAGATCTTTTGTGAAGTGTCCGTTCATTTCCTTAGTTCATTTATTAATTGGGTTATTTGTATTCTTGGTGTAAGTTTTTTTTTCTTTATAGATTCTGGAGATTAGTGCTCTATCTGAATTGTGTGTGGCAAAGATTTTCTCCCACTGTATAGACTCACTTTTTACATTGTTGATTGTTTTCCATGCTGACAAAATTCTTTTTAGTTTGACTCTATCCCAATTATTGATTAGTGCTTTTATTTCTTGTACTTTGAGGGTCATGTTAAGAAAATCTGGTCCCAAGTCGACATGATGAAGATTTGGAACTACTTTTTCTTCTATTAGGAGAAGTCTCTCTGGCCTAATTCCTAAGTTCTTGATCCATTTTTAGTTGAGTTTTGTGCAGGATGAGAGATAGAAATTTACTTTCATTATGCTGCATGTGGATTTTAGTTCTCCCAGCACATTTTTTGAAGAGGCTATCTTTTCTCCATTGTATGTTTTTGGAACCTATGTCTAGTTTGAGTAAACTCTAGATGTGAGTTTGTCTGTGTCCTCTATTCTGTACCATTAGTCTACCTGTCTATTTTGGTGACAATACCATGCCATTTTTGTTACTATTTCTCTGTAGTTTAGTTGAAAACTTTGTACTGCATTGGTCTTCCTGCTAAGGATTCCTTTAGCTATTTTGAGTTTCTTATTCTTCCAAATGAATTTCATGATTGCTTTATCTATTTCTAGGATGTACATTATTGGGATCTTAATTGGAATTGCATTGAATTTTATAGTAATTTTGGTAGTATGGCCATTTTGACAATATTAATTCTGTCTACCCATGAAAATGATAGATCTTTCCAACTTCTAAGGTTCTATTTAAGTTCTTTCTTTAGTGTTCTGTAGGTCTCATTCTAGAGGTCTTTCACTTCATTTGTTAGATTTATTCCCAAGTATTTCTTTTTGAGGCTATTGTGAATGGAGTAGTTTTCCTAATTTATCTTTCAGAAAAGGATTTATCACTTATGAATAAAAATGAAAAGATTTATGAGCATTGATTTTATATAGTGCCACTTTGCTGAATTCATTTATGAGTTCTAGAAGTTTTCAGGTTGAATTTTTCAGCTCCTTGAATTATATAATAATGTCATTAGCAAATAGAGATAATTTGAGTTCTTCTTTTCCTATTCGCATCCCTTTAATTTTTCAGTCTGTCTAATTGCTCTGGCTAGTGTTTCAAGGAGGATTTTGAATAGAAGTGGAGATAGAAGGCATCCCTGACTTGTTCCAGTTTTTAGGGGGAATGCTTTCACTTTTTCTCTATTTAGAATGATGTTGGTCATGGGCTTACCATAGATAGCATTTACAATGTTGAGGTATGTTCCTACTATCCCTATTTTTTCTGGTGTTTTGCGCATGAAGGGGTGCTGTATTTAGCTGTCTGGGATATTGTCAAACCAGAGTTGCCTAGAAAGAATCATGCTCATGATTAAAGGATTTTCTTCCATTTCATTCCATTAATCATCAATTACAGAAATTAGGACACTTGTCATTTCCACCTTCTTCTCTGCTCTGAGTTGTAATTTAAGATTATGATTTCCTCATGTGAGTTATTTTTGCCTGGCCTGCTACAATGTAATTATTGTGTAAATTTTTAAAATGTCAAGTAATGTCAATTTATACCTAATAAGATGAATATTATAAGGGATATTAATATGTGTCTTCCATGAGCCAATTTAACGTCTCTGCTTTATATGTATCCACATGGATATGAAAGGTTTTAAGTGATGGACATGTCTCAGCCTACACTCAGTAGCATCTGAGTATGCATTGTTTTCATCAAAGGTGCCTGAAGAAAACATTCCTCTCCAGGTCACTCCAAATGATCATTAGAAAACAAACAAGACTAAAAGTTCATTGAAAATACCTGAATGTTTTGGAAATTTTTGTTGGAAATATCAGATTGTCCTCAGAAATATGAGCCATAATTTGGAATGTTAAAATTGGCTGCAATTTGCTTCTACCATCACTGAACAATGATCTTATCTCATAGGAGCAATTTCTTTAGAGTAAAACTATATATTTACAAACACCATCACACTTCCTATAAAAAGCTGAGTATTTTCTAATTTTATCCATTACGGTAAAACAGTGTCTTTTTTTGATATTGGATACAGGATCCTCACATTTTATCTTTGAGATTAAAACAAAACAATGTTATTTTTGCATAAGTTTATAAATACCATATGACTTTATATTTACCCCTAATATAAAGGTTATAACCAGTTTTGAAGTGTTTAGTTTTGTTTTCAGTGTTTTCTATATTTTCAAGTGGCACTTTCATTTTTACTTTAAACTTTTATTTTATTGGTTCTTTTTATTTTTACATGACACTAGAATTGCTTTTGACATTGTTATGAAATCCTTGAATATATTTAACTGTAATTAATATTGAAAGAAAATCATTGGAATTAGAAAACTTACAACATTGTTTATTTCCCCATTTAATTAGAAAGGAAACTAATAAAAGATATTGACAGATACACAATGATTTTGTGTAGGTGGCCTGATTCCAAAGCCAAAGAGAGAACATGTGCATCCTCTGAATGTTTTCTTTACTCTCCAGAAAAACTGAACTCTCAGGAAGAACTCAGGAGCTAGGAAAAAAAAAAGTTCTCTCTCTTCCCTTTTTCAGTCACATCTCTTGTTCTTTTATCCCTCTCTCTTCCCTCCTTCTTCTGTTAACTAGAATTTCTGCTTCTTCCTTTTTAGAAGACAGTTTCTCATTTTGTTAGGCCTGGAAACAGGTCAACACACACCCCTGAATTTTTTGCAAGCTGAAAAAGAAATGGGTTTTCCAGATGTGGTCACTATTTGCTTTCTCCTTATGGTCTGACTCCCTGCAGGGTTATTCAGATAAGGAATCTTTCTCTTAGAAGCTCAACTCTCCCACAGTTTCTTTATCCATTCATCAACTGAAGGGCATCTAGGTTGGTTCCACAATTTGGCTATGGTGAATTGAGCAGCAATGAACATTGATGTGGCTGTATCTCTGTAGTATGCTGATTTTAAGTCCTTTGGGTATAGGCCAAGGAGTGGGATAGCTGGGTCAAATGGTAGTTCCATTCCAAGTTTTCTAAGGAATCTCCATACTGCCTTCCAGAGTGGCTGCCCTAATTTGCAGCCCCACCAGCAATGTATGAGTGTACCTTTTTCCCCACATCCTCGTCAACACCTGCTGTTGCTTGTATTCTTGATAATCACCATTTAATCTTGAAAACAAAGTTGACCAAACAGAGAAAATGATAAGAAATCAGGAACAGAACTTACAAGAATTATGGGATATCATGAAAAGGCCAAATTTAAGAATTATTGGGATTGAGGAAGGCACAGAGATACAAACCAAAGGAATGAACAATCTGTTCACTGAAATAATATCAGAAAACTTCCCAAATCTGAAGAATGAAATGTAAAATCAAGTACAAGAGGCTTATAGGACTCCAAATACACAAAATTACAACAGATCCATGCCAAGGCACATTATAATGAAAATACCTAACATACAAAGTAAAGACAGAATTTTAAAAGTTGTGAGAGAAAAAATAAAATTACAATCAGGGGGAAATCAATACGGATATCTGCTTATACTCTATTACCTGTACAGACTCTATGCCTCACATTGCCTCTGTGGTCTGAGTTTTTGCTATAAGCTGAACAAACACTATGGTGATTAGTCTTTGTTATCTGCCTCACCTGTATTTTCTGTATAGCTCTGTGAGTTCTTAATGAAATAGCCGTCACAACCAATGTCATCTCACTTACTTACAAAACCTCAATGACCCCTGAAACCTCAATGGTCTGAGCAACCTCTATTGAATGAGTAGACTCTATGAACTGTGTAGCCCTTATGGCTTGATCACTTAAATGACCTGAGTTACCTCTATGGCCTTAGTAGCCTAAGTGACAATAGTAACCCCTATGCCTGTTTAGCCTCTTTCCCCTGAGGTGCTTCTATGTCCTTCATAACACCTATAAGCTTCATGGGTTCCTTGACATTTGTGACCATTTGAACCTATGTGTTCTTTTTGACAGTGTGGCCCCTGATATGCTTAGCATGGTTAGCATACCATTTACTGCCTGAATATACTCTATGAACTGAGAAGCATATATTAACTGAGTAACCACTATCAAGAATGACAACTCTATGATCTTTCTATCATCTACTTTTTCTTGAAGAATTTTATTGAGACAGTAAAGTGTTTTTCTTTCTATTGTTTATTGTTAGTGAACAGAGTTGTGGGATTTGGTATATATTCATACTTCCACACAATACAGCAATATAATTTGGCCAATATCATTGCCTAGTTTTCCCTATATCACACATTCCTCTAAACTCCACTCTTTCTTTTCACTACTCTACTGATCTCCTTTCAATGCCCATGCGATTCTCTCTCTCTCTCTCTCTCTCTCTCTCTCTCTCTCTCTCTCTCTCACACACACACACACACCTTTCTTTCTCATTTTCAGCTTCCAAATATTTGAAAAATAATTTGCTCCTGACTTCTGTATGTGACATATTTTGCTTTACATCATGTTCTAAATTTTCATCCAATGTCAAATGACATAATTTCATTTTTTCTACATCCAGATAAAATTTCATTGTGTATAAATATCACAGTGTTCTGGGAGTATTGATTCATGCCTGTAAGCCCAGCAACTTGGCAGACTGAGGCAGGAGAATTGTGTGTTCAAAGCCATTCTCAGCATCAGTGAGGTGTTAAGAAATTCAGGGAGATCCTGTCTCTAAATGCAATACAAGATAGGGCTGGGAAACTGCCTTAGTTTTTGAGTGTCACTGAGTTCAATCTCTGATATCCTCCCAAAAAGAAAATATTTTCTTTGTACATTCATCCATCTGTATACACCTAAGCTGGTTCCATTGCTTTGCTATTTTTAATTATGCTGCTCTACATGTAGTTAGTCATCTGTTTCTCTAGTATCATAGTTTTAAATTTTTTAATATATACTAAGAAGTGGTATAACTGAATCATATGTTGTTGTTATTCCTAGTCTTCTCAGGAATCCCTATACTCATTTAGACAGTGTTTGTACTAAATTACAATCCCATTAATATTGTGAAATGTGTTTCTTTTTCTCTACATTCACTTTGGCATTTATTTATTTATTTGCTTATTTATTTATTTGGATTCTTGATGCTTGCCCTTCTGAATGTAATGGAAAGAAATCTCAATGTATGTTTTATTTCTTTTTTCATAGTTGATAATGATGTTAACATTTTTACATATAATTTTTGACCATTTTAATTTTTATTTTGAAAAGTGAATATATCCTAAGATCATTTCTTAATTGAATTTTTTGTTGTTTAATATATTCAGATATTCTTCAGAGTAATCCTACATGAAAAGATAAACTAGCAAAGATTTTCTTCAACTCTGCTGGTTCTCACTTTACAGTCATAATTCCTTCATTTGTTGTATAGTTTTTAATTCAATGTCAACTCATTTATTAATTGTAGCATTATTTCTAGAGTTTTATGGGTCCTATTCAGAAAGTCATTTCCTGTGCATATGGGTTGGAGTACTGACACCTAGATTTCTTATTAGAGTTGCATAATTTTAGCCTAATTTTTAGTTTTTCACTCAATTTTTATTTATCTTTTGTGCATATAATAGGTAAGAGTTACTCTCTTTCTTCTATGAAATGATAACCATTTTTCCCAGTACAATTTGTTAAAAAGGCTATGTTTTCTTAATGATATGTTTTAAGATCCTTTAAGACCTCATAACTTCCCAGACATGAATAGTCCTATGTCCTGTGTAGTCTCTATAATCTGCATAGATTACCTGTGCATTTCCAATACCTGTGAGGCCTCTATGCCTTGTGTAGTCACTATAATTTGAGCAACCTCTATGAATTGTTGCCTTTTTGCCCTAAATAACCTAAATGAACTTTACAGTGTATATAACCTCAGTAGAAACTATAACCTCTGAAGAATCTATGGTCTGAGTAGCATATATGTTCTGTGAAGCCTCTGTGACTTTTGTAGACTTTGTCATCTGAGTAGCATCAAGGAATTTAGTGACTTCTACATACTGTGTAATATTTGTGATCTGCAGAGTTTCTATAATTTGTGTATCCTGGGTAACCTGAGTGGTCTTCATATATAGCATATCATCTATTATCTGAGTAGTTTAAAAACACTTAAAATCTCATCTTATTAGCCCTTGTGGCCTATGTAAACACTCTCACCTGAGTATCACATAAGGCATGTATTGCTCTTGTGGATTACTTAAACTCTATTTCTGTTGTAAACTCTGTAGCCTCTGCAAGTTATGTAACATCTATGACCTGCCTATATTCATTTACCTGTGCTGCCTCAATCTTTGACAAAATTCTATGATATTTTGAACCTCTGTGACCTGCAAAGCATTAATGTCATAAGTAGCATGAATGTTCTTAGTATCCTCTATTAGCTCCTACGGTCTAATAATCTCTATAGTCTTATGGCCTAAATGACTTTTGCAGTATGTATGACCTGCATAGCATCTCTAACCTGAATAGGCTCTAAAATATACCAAGTCTGTATGAGCTGAGTACCTCTATCGTCTCTGAGCCGTACGGTAGCCACACTAACATAAAATAACTTAGTAACTTCTATGAGAACCCATTAGCTTTGTAGCCTTTTTGACCTGATTTGAATATATGACCTTGGTTGCCTGCATCACCCATAGAGCCTCTGTATTCTGAGTAGTCAATTTTAATGCTATATTCTAAGAATTGAGAAGAATTATGGCCAGCATAAACTGTTTCCTTTATAGACAGTAGATTCTGTGTAGCCTCTAGCGACAATGCAGTCTCTACGACCTGCATTTCTTAATGGTCTCAGTATTCTGAATAAACTTATTAGCCTTATTGACCTAGCAGCCACTGTGGACTGCATAGATTTAGTTATGGAAAACCTCTATTACTTATATAGAATTTGTGGCAAGTGGAGAAAATTTAACCTGGTTAGCATCCATGATCTGCTTATTTTTTCTGAGGAAAGAAGCTGCTATGTCTTTAGTAGTCAAGTAAGGTCATTACCTCAATAGCCTATATGAATTAATTAGCCACAATACTATTCAACAAGACCTGTTAATTTCTATGACTATTTTTTGTTTCCTCCATAGCCATATAGCTTATATAATTAGTGTGCACTTTATAGGCTTGATAGACTCTAATATTTGTAAAATGCTATAATCTTAGTAGTCACTATGACCTGCATATGCTCTATGACCAAGTACATTATATGACATAGGTAAACTCCATGACCAGTGTAGATTTTATGGGCTGGACATGCTAAATTAATTTAGCAGCCTTTCTGACCTGGGTAATGTATGTGATCTTTGTAGTCTCTATGACTGTTGTAATGCTTTAAATATGAGTCCCCCCAAAACTCATGTATGAAGTAATGTAGGACTATTTAGAGGTAAAAGGATTGTGTTATGAGATCCTTAAACCAATCTGTGAATTAATCCTGATATGGATTAATTGAGTGGTAATCATTGGGGTATATATTTGGTGAGCTGAGAATAGGGTTTGCTTCTTAGTGTGTTGTCTTGATCTTCTCTCCACCACACTCTTCTACCATGATGCACATCCTCAACAAAGCACTGAGGAATGGGTCCTGCTGTGTGTGACCTGAGATTTCTGAAACCATGAGCAGTCAAATAATCTTTTCTTCCTCTAATACTTTGTCAGGTTTCTGATCATGGCATAATAAAAAAAGCTTACTAAACAACTGTACATTCTTCATGTCCTGCATACACTCTGCATTTAGTAGTTTAAATGATCCTAGTAATCATTATAAGATACATAGCCTCAATGTATCCTCTATGATCTGAACAGCTTCTATTTTCAGGGCAGTGACTATGGACTGAACAGTCTTTATTGCCTGGGTTCCCATTTTGACCTGAGTTTCCTTTAGGAAATAAGCAGCCTTAAACTCCTATGTAATCTGCATGACCTGAATAATCTTTTTGGCCTTAGAGGCCTCCAAGTCCTGTGCAGCCACTATCAGTGGCATAGGCTCTATGACTGGTTACCCATTTGGACTTGAGTATAATCAATGACTTGCTTGGTCTATTATTATGTGAGTAACTCCTATTATCTATATCGAAAGTATTGATTTAAAAATTCAAATGTATTGAAAACAAAATGATAGAAGTAGAAATAGAAAGTAAATAGCACCCACGAATAAACTGGAGCAGCTACAGTAAATATCAAACAGAATGGATTTCAAACATGATTGTTGCAATAAATAGGGATAACTTTAATAATGATGAAAGGATCAATTCCTCAGAAAGACAATGTACTGTAAATAGGTTTTCACCTAATGACACAGCAACAGAGCATATAAAGTAAAAACTATTGTAAATTAAATAGGAATAAATGCTCCAAAAAATGTGATGATTTCTGTGCTGATAGACATGTTGTAAAATTAACTGTGAAAATGTTTGCACATCTCTGTGAAAGTAGTACAAATTAATATACATTGAATAACTGAACTGTTAAATAATTAATTCAATAAAGTTTTTATTTAAAAAAATTCCCAGGCACAGGGGCACATGCATGTAACCCCAGCAGTTCTGGAGTTTGAGGTAGGGTAATCTCGAGATCAAAACCAGCCTCAGCAAAAGTGAGGTGAAAAGCAGCTCAGAGAGACCCTTTCTCCATATAAAACACAAAATTGGCCTAGGGATGAGGCTCAGGGCTTGAGTGGTACTTTTTAATTGGGCATGGTTTGGCAAGGCATTGTGAATTATCAGGAAAGTAGATTTTGATGTCTGTTCTTTCTTTGTATTCCTCTTTTTAAGTACACATGACAGTAAGGTATATTTGGACATATTCTATGTATGTGTAAAATAACTTATTCTAATTAGTATCCCACTCTTACAGTTGCTCATGATGAGAAGTTTCACTGGTTATATATTCATCTATCAAAATGGGAAAGATTTATCCAATTAATTCTACTTACTTTATTATTTCCATTTCCCCTTCCATTTCTTCTCTTTTGTCTACTCCAGTGACCTTCATCTCTTCACTGTCCCCTTTATTATATGTCAGCATCCACATATCAGAGACAACATTTGGGATTAGTTTATTTCACTTAGTGTGATAATCACAAGTTCCATCCAATTCCTGGCAAATGTCATAGTTTCATTCTTTTTTTGACTGAGTAATATTCTGTTGTGTATATATACCACATTTTCTTAACTCAGTCATTTTTGAAGGGCATCTAGGTTGGTTCCATATGTTAGCTACTGTAAATTGAGCTACTAAACACATTGATGTTGATTTCTTCTTTTTAAATTTTCGGGTATAAAATGCACTCTTCTTGGGGTGTAACTATTTGTGTAATTTTACTATGAATTAATAAAAATTAATTAGGATCTATCATATGTATATATGTAAGCATATATGTGTGCATGTTTTGTATGTGTGTGCATGTTTATGGGTATACATACTTACCTTATTTGGATCGATATATATATTTAAATATGGAAATGACTGTGAGTTTATGAATAAAATATATATATGCATATATCATACATGCATGTGTACATATATATATAGGTGTACATGTTTAAGTTTAGATGAGTAAGTGCCTGTTTAGGTGTTTGGGTGCATGTGTGCATTATGGGCATAATTAGATATGTATTATGTGCAGTTACATGTATGTCTATGCATGTGTGTATGCATGTATGTGCATATGAGCCTAGATATCCCTCTGTGCATTTGTATATAGGCATGTATGTGTGTGTGAATGAGCATATGTGAGTCTACGCATTTATATGTAAGTGTAGGTGTATTATACAAATATTGGTGTCAGTAATACTGCTTGTGTATATGCGTGTGTGCCAGGGTCCAGCCCTAGTAGGGGTCGTAGTGGTCACAGGTGATGGAGTAGGCGTCGGTGCAGTGGAGAACAAAGCAACACAAACTCAAGGAATGGATGCTAAGTTCTAAATTTTATTTTTCCCAGCCAGTTTTTATACATTAAAAGGTAGGCAGTTACACATGTTTTTCCAGAAAAGGAAAAGATCACAAGGAGAAAAACAAAAATATTTTGTATAATCAAATATTTTGTATAATGAAATATTCTAACCATTTTTAGTAATTGTTTACTTGTGATAACCTTTAACTAAACAATAAGACATATTAATATTTAACTAATCATAAAGTTTAAAGCAAGTTCAGTAGGGTTGAATAAACGTCAGTCATGTGACTATTGCTGTAGTTAATAAATGCTAGACATTTTAAGCTAACAAATATATGATATCATCTTATACTGTGTGAACTTAACATTGAGGAAACTATAGTTCTTCTGTTTTTGTTATTCCTTCCTGATGGGGTTGGAATTATTTGCCTACGTGTTTCAGGTCATCTGAGAGTAGTCAACAGGGGATCAGCAGCTAGAATCTGTTTTTGTATTTTCTCATAGCAATCTTGGTTACTCAGAGTTTCATAGCAAATGAGTAAATCTGAAATCACTGTTCCATAAGAAGTCTGGTTTTTATGTTCTAACCCTGGTTCTGTTAAGACCCCTATTTTCAGGGAAAACACATAAAACATTAATAGTAAACCTACACATATTAAGCAAGCAAAGAAGGAAAGCCTGCAACTCAAATTTCCAATGAGATGAGACTTTGCAAACATCTTTATTACTCAGCGGAATCCTTGTCAAGCACTGAGGGGAATTGCAGGTGGCGTAACATGTGTGCATTTATGTTCATGACCTCCTGTCAGGAACTACCCTGAAGGAGGAGCTGGTGGGAGCCTCCATAGCTCTACTCTGTGAATCCTATGGTGAACCCACACCATCAGGATTCCAGGTATATGATGACTTGTTTCCAACATTTTCCTGAATATGCTACAAATATCATAGCGAAGATGTTAAGGATTTGTCTCACACAAAAAACATAAAAACTTTGATTCTTGTGCATGATCTCAAGGGTGAAAAGCTTCTTTAATATTTGAAAAAAATACTTGACAATGACACTAAAACTGGTAAAGCAATAACTTCTAAAATATATCTCTCCCACAAAAGAAATAAGTGCAGTAGCAAAAAATAGGCATCAACATTTTCAGAATTATGGAAATAACTAAAGGCTAGCAGTAATCTGAGAAGTGTCTGCTTCAGAAAGCACTGAGTCTCAATAAGAAAAACAATACATGTGGTGTTGTATTCAGCCAGTGTATGCACACTCCAGTTCTGTGGTTGTCTTCAAAAAATAATCCACCAGTCATAATGCGAACCTCACTTTGACAACCACCAGATGTGGAAGGTCAGGGCACAACAGGATGGAGAACATTTCAAACTTCTACCCAAAGAACTGTCATTATCAACCTATGTGGTGACTCCCTAAAGAACTCCATTCACAATGGTATCTTTCCTTGATCTTATTTCATCAAGTGCAAGTAGTATTATCACTAAGGGTGTTGGCTGAAAAATGATCAGAAATTATTATTGAACTCATGACTGTATGAGGCAGCCAGCAAAAGAGTGTATAAACAATGATCACACCAAATCTGAGCAGAAGTGTCTGGGAAAAAGATTACATAGCCAGCTCTGAAAGACTCTTGATGTTTCTGGACACAGAGGTCATGCCCTGAGAAATGGGTGTACACAAGGTGCTACCTTAACATTTTCTGAAGGTATAAAACAAAGTATATAATTCCCATCAGACTGCCAGAGGAGTGCTTAATTCATCAGTTAACACTGAGACCTTAACAAAGACTGAGACAGGGGAACCTAGAGCTATAACTTTCCAAACATAGGGTAAGAAATAGATGTTACAGCATTCATTCCTTACAGCATAAGGAGAATCCTTGAAACATACAACAGCAACAAAATAGGAACAAAATAGCAACAGAAACAGAAAATGAATAACTCCAGAGTATCTGTCCCTGAGAATTTCCACCATTGTTTTTAGTAGATAGTACTTAAGTCAATTATTCAAAGAACTAAAGGAAAATATTTCAAACTACTTTTAAATAAAGAAAATAAGAATAATTAAAAAATATATCAGTTAAATATTAGAAATTTTTTGTTTTTTAAATAACTTTAGCTGAGTGCACTGGTACATGATTGTAATTACAGTAGCTCAGGGAGCTGACGCAGGAGGATCGTGAGTTCAAAGTCAGACTCAGCAAAATCTAGGTGCTAAGCAACTCAGTGAAACCCTGTCTCTAATATCATAAAAAATAGGACTGGGGATATGGCTCAGTGGCTCAGTGCCACTGAAATTCAATCCCCTGTACCTACACTACCCCAAAACAAAGAAACTTTAAATAAATAATAGATTTCAAAAGAAAAAAGTTATGAGAATATTTGACAGTTTGACCAGACAAAATGATCCAGGAGACCTGAAATTAGGCAAATTGACCTTACCCATTCTAAGAAATGACAAACAAAAAAAGAGCAGAACCTCAGGTACTTTTGAGACATAAATTGCAAAATCATGTGCAATCCCAGGACAGAAGAGAGGGTCAAAAACATAGAGGATATTTGAATATATGATGGCTAAAAGCATTCCAAATGTTTTGGCTGGCATTAATTTACACTCTGAGTACCTCAAAAAACTACAAACAGGATTACCCCTGTCAGTCAAGTACCAGCACAAGAAAAGGATGAATGTACTTCCAAGGCTTTACTTCATGACCTACTTCATACTAAAAGTATCCCAAAAATTTAATGAGCCTGAAGGAGCACTTTTAACAGGGACTTAAGGGAGACTGCCTTTGCAAAAATGTGTTTATTTGCTAACTGAATCTGCAGATGCATTAAGAGTAAGTAAAACTAGGATAAAATGTGGCATCTTTGCCTTCATGTTGAGTCTGTCTCCTTTATTGTTTTAAGACCTGGGTGAGTTTCTTGCTCATTATAAGCACGTTACTCATTTAAGGAGTGTTCATCTAAAACCCCAGTATAAGGGTTAGTAGTCCTGAATTTTCCTATTGTGTCACTCTTTCAGAGTGAAGAAAACTGGGAAAGTGTCACTAAGAACTTTGATATTTTCAGGTTCATTTGACTGGCATCTCTTACAATATCGTTCCTTATGTCAGACACCTTGAGGTGGTGCCTACAGGTCCCACTCACTTCCCTGAATTTGCAGTCACCAAATATGCCAAAAACAACAGGTTAAAAAGGTGAATTAATGATGCAATTATTCCCCAAAATGAAAGCAATTACATCACAACAGAAACAGTGGCTAGCCTGCTAAGTAGGAGCAATCATCTCATGAAAATCTGATTGCCCCACCAAGTGATAAAGACTTCTCCAGAACCACGTCATAGAACCAGAGCTGAGATAATGATCAGTCAGATCCTATCCCACACCTATAAACTGCACAGTGCTTTTCTCGTTCCTTACTTGGGGAACAGGCTCATTTATCAGTGCTATCTTCATAGGAAATCTCACAGTTAAAGTTCATTCTGTGTATAATTCTTAGCCACACTTTTATTTTTATAGCCACCAGGTAAGAAGTTGCTATCTCTAGTATCCAACTCAAAGAGACCAAATGGTAGTTCCATATCTAACAATATAGAAACACTCTTTCCAATATGTGCATTCCTAACAAAGTAAATTCATAAATTAGTCACAGTAAGATATTAACAATAAGTAATAAGAAATAAAAAAACACTAAAATGAGTGTTTATGTAGTTCTCTAAAATATATTTACATAGAAAAAAACATGAATTTATATAAAGTCATTTATACATATTCACTTATAATTCATAAATTATAATTTATAGATATTAACTATATACATTTCTTTAAATAAATATATATACATGCATATCTTTTTTTATTTTATTTATTTATTTTTTTTAATTGTATACAAATGGGATACATGTTGTTTCTCTATTTGTACATAGAGTCAAGGCATACCATTTGTGTAATCATACGTTTACATAGGGCAATGATGTTTATTTTTTTCCCTTCCCCCCCACCCTTCCCACCCCTCTTTTCCCTCTATACAGTCCTTCTTTCCTTCATTCTTACCGCTCTACTTATCCCTAACCCTAAACCTAACCCTAAACCTAATGCTAACCCCTCCCACCCCCCATTATATGTCCTCATCCGCTTATCAGCGAGATCATTTGTCCTTTAGTTTTTTGAGATTGGCTTATCTCACTTAGCATGATATTCTCCAATTTCGACCATTTGCCTACAAATGCCATAATTTTATCATTCTTCATTGCGGAGTAATATTCCATTGTATAAATATGCCACAGTTTCCTTATCCATTCATCAACTGAAGGGCATCTAGGTTGGTTCCACAATCTGGCTATGGTGAATTGAGCAGCAATGAACATTGATGTGGCTGTATCTCTGTAGTATGCTGATTTTAAGTCCTTTGGGTATAGGCCAAGGAGTGGGATAGCTGGGTCAAATGGTGTTTCCATTCCAAGCTTTCTGAGGAATCTCCACACTGCTTTCCAGAGTGGCTGCACTAATTTGCAACCCCACCAGCAATGTATGAGTGTTCCTTTTTCACCACATCCTCGCCAACACCTTTTGTTGCTTGTATTCTTGATAATCGCCATTCTAATTGGGGTGAGATGAAATCTTAGGGTAGTTTTGATTTGCATTTCCCTTATTACTAGGGATGTTGAACATTTCTTCATATATCTGTTGATTACTTGTACATCTTCTTCTGTGAAGTGTCTGTTCATTTCCTTAGACCATTTGTTGATTGGATTATTTGTATTCTTCGTGTAGAGTTTTTTGAGTTCTTTATAGATTCTGGAAATTAGCGCTGTATCTGAGGTATGGTTGGCAAAGATATTCTCCCACTCCATAGGCTCTCTCTTCACATTTCTGATAGTTTCCTTTGCTGAGAGAAAGCTTTTTAGTTTGAATCTATCCCAGCTGTTGATTCTTGCTTTTATTTCTTGTGCTATGGGAGTCCTGTTAAGGAAGTCTGATCCTAAGCCAACAAGTTGAAGATTTGGACCTACTTTTTCTTCTATAAGATGCAGGGTCTCTGGTCTGATTCCGAGATCCTTGATCCATTTTGAGTTGAGTTTTGTGTAGGGTGAGAGATAGGGGTTTAATTTCATTCTATTGCATACGGTTTTCCAGTTATCCCAGCACCATTTGTTGAAGAGGCTATCTTTTCTCCATTGCATATTTTTGGAACCTTTGTTTAGTATGAGAAAATTGTATTTATTTGGGTTTGTGTCTGTGTCCTCTATTCTGTACCATTGATCTACCTGTCTATTTTGGTACCAATACCATGCCATTTTTGTTACTATTGCTTTGTAGTAGAGTTGAAGATCTGGTATTGCAATACCCCCTGCTTCGCTCTTGCTACTGAGGATTGCTTTAGCTATTCTAGGTTTTTTATTCTTCCAGATGAATTTCATAATTGCTTGTTCTATTTCTGTAAGGTACATCATTGGGATTTTAATTGGAATTGCATTGAATCTGTATAGGTCTTTAGGTAGTATAGCCATTTTGACAATATTAATTCTGCCTATCCAGGAACATGGGAGATCTTTCCATCTTCTAAGGTTTTCTTAAATTTCTTTCTTTAGTGTTCTGTAGTTCTCATTGTAGAGGTCTTTCACCTCTTTTGTGAGATTGATTCCCAAGTACTTTATTTTTTTTGAGGCTATTGTGAATGGGGTAGTTTTCCTAATTTCTCTTTGTGAAGATTCATCACTTAGGTATAAAAATGCATTGGATTTATGAGCATTGATCTTGTAACCTGCTACTTTACTGAATTCACTTATGAGTTCTATAAGTTTTCTGGTGGAATTTCCAGGTTCCTCTAAATATATAATCATGTCATCAGCGAACAGGGATAGTTTGAGTTCTTCTTTTCCTATTCGTATCCCTTTAAATTCTTTGGTTTGTCTGATTGCTCTGGCTAGAGTCTCAAGGACGATGTTGAATAGAAGCGGTGAAAGAGGGCATCCCTGCCTTGTTCCAGTTTTTAGGAGGAACGCTTTCAGTTTTTCACCATTTAGAATGATATTAGCCATGGGCTTAGCGTAGATTGCCTTTATAATGTTAAGGAATGTTCCCACTACCCCAATTTTTTCTAGTGTTTTGAGCATGAAGGGATGCTGTATTTTATCGAATGCTTTTTCTGCATCTATTGAAATAATCATGTGATTCTTAACTTTAAGTCTGTTGATATGGTGAATGACATTTATTGATTTCCGAATGTTGAACCAACCTTGCATCCCTGGGATAAAACCCACTTGATCGTGGTGCACTATCTTTTTAATATATATTTGTATGCGATTTGCTAAAATTTTGTTGAGAATTTTTGCGTCGATGTTCATTAAGGAAATTTTCTTTCCTCGATGTGTCTCTGTCTGGTTTAGGTATCAGGATGATATTGGCTTCATAGAACGAGTTTGGGAGGGTTCCCTCCTCTTCTATTTCATGGAATAGTTTGAGGAGTATTGGAATGAGCTCTTCTTTAAAGGTTTTGTAGAACTCGGCTGAGAACCCATCTGGTCCTGGACTTTTCTTTGTTGCTAGGCTTTTGATGACCTCTTCTATTTCATTGCTTGAAATTGGTTTATTTAAGTTGTGTATGTCCTCCTCGTTCAGTTTAGGTAATTCATATGTCTCTAGAAATTTGTTGATGTCTTCGAGGTTTTCTGTTTTGTTGGAGTATAGATTTTCGAAATAGCTTCTAATTTTGTTTTGTATTTCACTCGTGTCTGTTGTGATGTTTCCTTGTTCATTCTGAATTTTAGTAATTTGAGTTTTCTCCCTCTTTCTCTTTGTTAGTGTGGCTAAGGGTTGATCAATTTTATTTATTTTTTCAAAGAACCAACTATTTATTTTGTTAATTTTTCCAATTGTTTTTTTGTTTCGATTTCATTGATTTCGGCTCTGATTTTAACTATTTCCTGTCTTCTACTACTTTTGGTATTGGTCTGCTCTTCTTTTTCTAGCACTTTAAGCTGTAGTGTTAAGTCGTTTATTTGTTGATTTCTACTTCTTTTTTTGAATGCACCCCATGAAATAAATCTTCCTCTAAGTACTGCTTTCATAGTGTCCCAGAGATTTTGATATGATGTGTCTTTGTTCTCGTTTACTTCTAAGAATTTTTATTTCCCTCCTGATGTCCTCTGTTATCCATTCATCATATAATAGTGTATTATTTATTCTCCAGGTATGGGAGAAGTTTCTGTTTTTTATTCTGTCATTTATTTCTAATTTCAATCCATTATGATCTGATAGAGTACAAGGTAGTATCTCTATCTTCTTGTATTTGCTAACCGTAGCTTTGTGGCATAAAATATGGTCTATTTTAGACAAGGATCCATGTGCTGCTGAGAAGAAAGTGTATTCATTCTTTGTTGGATGGTATATTCTATATATGTCCGTTAAGTCTAAATTGTTGATTGTGTTGTTGAGATCTATAGTTTCTTTATTCAATTTTTGTTTGGACGATCTATCCAGTGGTGAGAGAGGTGTGTTAAAATCGCCTACTATTATTGTGTTGTGGTCTATTTGATTTCTGGAATTGAGAAGGATTTGTTTGACGTACATGGATGAGCCAATGTTTGGGGCATAGATATTTATGATTGTTATGTCTTGCTGATTTATGCTTCCCTTAAGCAGCATGTAATGTCCTTCTTTATCCCTTCTGATTAGTTGTGGTTTGAAGTCCACATTATCTGAAATGAGGATGGATACTCCAGCTTTTTTTGCTGTGTCCGTGTGCATGGTATGTTTTTCCCCATTCTTTCACCTTTAGTTATTGGTGTCTCTTTCTATGAGATGAGTCTCTTGCAGGCAGCATATTGTTGGATTTTTCTTTTTAATCCAATCTGCCAGTCTGTGTCTTTTGATTGATGAATTCAGGCCATTGACATTCAGGGTTATTATTGTGATATGATTTGTATTCCCAGTCAATTGACTCATATTTGTTTTTGACATGATTTGGTTTCTCCTTTATTTGGCTATTCCTTTAGGGTAGCGCCTCCTGTTGCTGATTTGCATCATTGTTTTTCATCTCTTCCTCATGGAATATTTTGCTGAGAATGTTCTGTAATGCTGGCTTTCTTTTTGTAAATTCCTTTAGCTTTTGTTTATCATGGAAGGATCTTATTTCATCGTCAAATTTGAAGGTAAGTTTTGCTGGGTATAAGATTCTTGGTTGGCATCCGTTTTCTTTCAGGGCTTGGTATATGTTGTTCCAGGTCCTTCTAGCTTTTAGGGTCTGGATTGAAAAATATGCTGATATTCTTATTGGTTTCCCTCTGAATGTAATTTGATTCTTTTCTCTCGTGGCCTTTAAAATTCTGTCTTTATTTTGTATGTTAGGTATTTTCATAATAATGTGCCTTGGTGTGGGTCTGTTGTAATTTTGTATGTTTGGAGTTCTATAAGCCTCTTGTACTTGGTTTTCCATTTCATTCTTCAGATTTGGGAAATTTTCTGTTATTATTTCATTGAATAGATTGTTCATTCCTTTGGTTTGTTTCTCTAAGCCTTCCTCAATCCCAATAATTCTTAAATTTGGCCTTTTCATGATATCCCATAATTCTTGTAGATTCTGTTCATGATTTCTTACCATCTTTTCTGTTTGGCCAACTTTGCTTTCAAGATTAAATAATTTGTCTTCAATGTCTGAGGTTCTGTCTTCCAGGTGTTCTATCCTATTGGTTATGCTTTCTATGGAGTTTTTAACTTGGCTTATTGTTTCCTTCATTTCAAGTATTTCAGTTTGTTTTTTCTTCAGTATCTCTAACTCTTTATTGAAATGATCTCTTGCTTCCCGTATTTGCTCTTTTAACTGTTGATTGGTGCAATCATTTAATGCCTGCATTTGCTCTTTCATCTCCTCCTTCAATGCCTGCATTTGCTCTTTCATCTCCTCATTTGCTTCCCTGATCGTTTTAATTACATACATTCTGAACTCCCTTTCTGACATTTCTTCTGCTGTGCTGTCATTGGGTTTTATTGATGTAGTATCTAGGTTTGTTTGGGACATTTTCTTCCCTTGTTTTCTCATATTGGTCAGCTGTCAGTGAGACCCTGAGATATTGCAGTTTTCCGCTATTGGCTTATAGTGTCCCGGTAGATTTCCAGTGTATCACCTCCCAACCTTCAGTAGCCTGATGTCTTGGAGGAATCTGATGAAGCAGCGCATCTGAAGAAAACTGCCCCTAGCCCCCTACTGGTTCCACGGTTTGGAACTGGTTCTGTGCGGAAATGCTCTCACTGTGGGCCTGCACCGTGCAGCTGGCCGTGTGGGATGAGCCCACTGCCGGAGTGTGGAAGGCTACCTTGGGAAGACTCTAGCTGCCCTGCCCGGCTCTGATAAGCCACCTCTATCTGGGCCTGCCACCCGGGCCGAGTTTTACCCAGTGGGCAGACTCACCTGTGGCTCTATTTCAGTCCGAGTCTCTCAATGCCTCCCCTTCTTAACTCCTGGGTTCTGGAGCGACTGGGGGTGCCGTCACCCTCTAGGCCGCCATCTTGGATCGCCCCGTGAAGAGAGCCTGCAGCCGGAGTGGGCAGAGCCGCCTGAAGAGGTCTCTGGCTGCCCTGCCCTGATCCCAGAGGCTGCTTGCAGATCGAAGCTCTCCGTTGGTTCGGGGACTTGTGGCTGGTTCTATGTAGAAAACCTCTCACTGTGTGGTCTGGTCTGAGAAGCTAGCCTTGAAAGGCACCTCCCACCGCAGGGGTCCAGGCTACTGGGGGAAGTTTCTGGCTGCCCTATCCTGGTCCCTGAAGCTGCTTGTGTGCCGGAGTACGTTGCGCTGCACTGGCTCCGGGACTCGGAGCTTGTTCTGGTCAGAAAGGCTCTCACTAGCGGGCCAGTTCCGTTCCGAGAACCTGGAGAAGCTGGCTGTGTGGGCGGGGCCCACCGCCGGAGTGCGCAGGGCTGCCTGTGGATGACTCTAGCTGCCCTGCCCGAATCCGATAAGCCACCTCTATCTGGGCCTGCCACCCGGGCCGAGCTTTACCCAGTGGGCAGACTCACCTGTGGCTCTATTTCAGTCCGAGTCTCTCAATGCCTCCCCTTCTTAACTCCTGGGTTCTGGAGCGACTGGGGGTGCAGTCTCCCTCTAGGCCGCCATCTTGGATTGCCTCCTCTACATGCATATCTGTATATACATTTTGAAATACATATACATCCTAAAAAGTAGTCTTATTTCTAAATAAAACCCAAATCTTTATCCAAAGTTAACCATAATAAAAATAAAAATTAAATGTATTGTGTCTATCTACAACTAAAATTATTTTTAAAAAAATAATAAAAATAAAAAAATTCTGGAAATGTAGGTAATTGGAAAAGCACCCCTTGGTTCAATCCCCAGAATATAAAAAAACAAAAACAAAACCCCCCAAAAACCCCAGAAATTTGCACATTCCCAAATAACAAAAGATTGAGAAATTTGTTGTGTTTAATCAAATCCTATTAGAAATGGCAAATGAGCCATCAAGTTTAAATAATGATAAAAGACAATACTTTTAGGCCATATAAATTAAGAAACAATGTTAAAGATATCTATGCAGATAAATATACGAACTAGAGCAACAGCATTTTTAGTTGTAGTGTTTATATTCTAATTGTAATAGAAAATTTGTAATCTAACATATAAATGCAAAAGTGATGCTATGAATATTTATTGAAGGACACTGCAATAGCCTTTTTCCTAATGTTATAACAAAAACACTGGGTAATTTATCTGAAAAACAATTTTTATTTCACTCAAGGTTTGGAGCCTGGAAGACCAACATCTTGGGTCCCATTAGTTTGGCTTCTGGTGGGGATTCACTTGTATGTGTCATAACATGGTGAATGGCACCACGGTGGGAAGATATGGGAGAAAGGAAAATGACATCTTCATAGAGAAAGGCAGACAGCAACATGGGGCAGTCTTGCTTTTCATAACACCTTATTTTTTTCAGAATGCACTACAAGAAGCTATCATTCATTTCTTCTGAGTATGATGCCCACAATAACTAGATTATTTCTCACAAGACTCCAAATCTTGAAGGTTCAATCAGCCTAATATGCCATATTTTTAAAGTCCTTAAAATATAGATATCTGTATGTTTATGTATATGTGTATGTGTGTGTGTGTGTCTCTGTATATGTGTGTACCCAATTGTGAGTGAACTTTTATTTTTATTTATTATTTTTGTGTGGTGCTGAGAATCACACCCAGTGCCTCACACATGCCAGCAAGCACGCTACCTCTGAGCCACAACCCCAGTCCATCAACACTGCCATATAAAGAACAAAGTGTACAATGCATAAAAGGTTGGGGGGCAAATAACATCCAACCATAGTGCATGTGCATGTGCACAAAAAAACACATATAACCTGTGTATATGTGTATAAACATATAACCTGTGAAAAAATATAAAGTAGATTTGAAGGTGAAGCTGTAAATAAGGTGAAAGTTATTTTTGATTCATTTTGTCTCTTTGATTTAATTATAACATTACCATATGGGATTTTAGAACCTAAGAGTATTTGATTTTATATTTAGCAGTTGATGTTTTGGCATTTTAATTTTGCAAATTTTTCAGATGCCCCCTGTAACAATACATTTACAGTTACTCATTTTTAATTGTAAAAACCAGGAAATCAGGCAAGTGTATCTAACAGTATTAGCCATCTTTTCCATGTTGAAAATAAATCCTTGAAGCAATAGATATTAAATCTATACATTTTATATAAACCAACACTTTATTGTCTGATTACCTAGAAAAACTTGTTAGTAACTTTCAAAGTCATTCTTCTCTTAACTGTTTACCTAATTTAAATTGAACTTACTTTTTTAAGTTACTTGAATTAAAATGCATATGTGTCCATTTCCTATTTCAATTTTGATATCTGAGCATTCATATTTCTCTATGCCAACATTGATACCAAGGACATGATATATAGGCAGAAGCACATATTTAGACAAAACAATACAATACATATGTGTGCACACATACATAAAACAGGCTGGAAACAAATTTGTTGTAGCTTTTTGTAGATAGATTTCCACAGGTAGGAGGTGATGTTTATTAAAATATATATTAGATTAAACCTGTTCAAAATTTAAATAGAGTCAGTGAGATTTACATTATGACCTAAATATAGGGGAGGCCTGCAGAGTTGGAAATGCTAGGTGTAAAGTCTGACAGTTATGGTGGGCACTGAAACCAAATGTTCAGATGGCCACCTGTCCTTGATGGCTGTTGGAGATTTTTCCAGTATCACCTTGTCTATGTCCTTCTTAGGATTTTATTAAGAGATATTTTCCAATGCCTTTGGGGATCACTCCTTGAAAAACTGTCCTCATAAGACAGATGGAATGTAAAAACCTGTATAGTTACATAAAATATGACTGATCAGAAAAAAATATATTAATATAGGTGTGCAGGACCAAATGTGAGTTCAATACAAAACCAAGAGCTTAAAAATATGAAATTTTAAAAATAGGACTTCTAAAAGATACACAGTCCTAATTACTAAAGGAGCAGGTAGAACATCTCTATCCGATCAGACTGCACTTTTAGGTCAGATTAGATTCAATCCCAATATTTAAATGATGTGAGAGTCTTGAAATATTGTGGTAAATATTTTTAAGGTAAAGAAGACTTGTATATATGGGATCATTCCATTTTTCTCATTGTATAGTGTTTCTGGAGGAATTTGTTAAGAAACCTGGGTGGTAGACTATGAGTGCAGACAACATTGCCAGCTGTTTACTCCCACAGTGGCCTGAATTTAAAAGTGAGTTTTTTGTATAATTTCCTCTCCAGTTTACATTTAATTTTTTAAATTTTTTTCTCTCTTTTTTTTTATTGTAAACAAATGGGATACATGTTGTTTCTCTCTTTGTACATGGCATAAAGGCATACCATTTGTGTAATCATAAATTTACATAGGGTAATGTTTGATTCATTCTGTTATTTTTTCCCTTCCCTCCCACACCTCCCACGCCTCTTTTCCCTCTATATAGTCCTTCCTTCCTCCATTCTTGCTCCCCTCCCTAAACCTAACTCTAACCCTAACACTAACCCCTTCCACCCCCCATTATGTGTCATCATCCACTTATTAGCGATATCATTCGTCCTTTGGCTTTTTGAGATTGACTTATTTCACTTAGCATGATATTCTCCAATTTCATCCATTTGCCTGCAAATGGCATAATTTTATCATTCTTTATGGCTGAGTAATATTCCATTGTATATATATACCACATTTTCTTTATCCATTCATCAATTGAAGGACATATAGGTTGGTTCCACAATCTGGCTATTGTGAACTGAGCAGCTATGAACATTGATATGGCTGTATCTCTGTAAAATGCTGATTTTAAGTACTTTTGGTATAGGCCAAGGAGTGGGATAGCTGGGTAAAATGGTGGTTCCATTCCAAGCTTTCTAAGGAGTCTCCACACTGCTTTCCAGAGTGGCTGCACTAATTTGCAGACCCACCAGCAATGTATGAGTGTACCTTTCTCCCCACATCCTTGCCAACACCTGTTGTTGCTTGTATTCTTGATAATCGCCATTCTAATTGGGGTGAGATGGAATCTTAGGGTGGTTTTGATTTGCATTTCTCTTATTACTAGAGATGTTGAACATTTTTCCATATGTTTGTTGATTGCTTGTAGATCTTCTTCTGTGAAGTGTCTATTCATTTCCTTAGCCCATTTGTCGATTGGATGATTTGTATTCTTGGTGTAGAGTTTTTTGAGTTCTTTATAGATTCTGGAGATTAGTGCTCTATCCGAAGTATGAATGGCAAAGATTTTCTCCCACTCTGTAGGCTCTTTCTTCGCATTGCTGATAGTTTCCTTTGCTGAGAGAAAGCTTTTTAGTTTGAATCTATCCCAGTTATTGATTCTTGCTTTTATTTCTTGTGCTATGGGAGTCCTGTTGAGCAAGTCTGGTCCTAAGCCGACATGTTGAAGCTCTGGACCTACTTTTTCTTCTATAAGATGCAAGGTCTCTGGTCTGATTCCAAGGTCCTTAATCCATTTTGAGTTTAGTTTCCTGCATGGTGAGAGATATGGGTTTAGTTTCATTCTGTTGCATATGGATTTCCAATTCTCCCAGCACCATTTTTTGAAGAGGCTATCTTTTCTCCATTGCATATTTTTGGCCCCTTTGTCTAGTATGAGAAAATTGTATTTATTTGGGTTTGTGTCCGTGTCCTCTATTCTGTACCATTGATCTACCTGTCTATTTTGGTACCAATACCATGCCGTTTTTGTTACTATTGCTTTGTAGTAGAGTTGAAGATATGGTATTGTGATACCCCCGGCTTCACTCTTTCTGCCAAGGATTGCTTTAGCTATTCTGGGTTTTTTATTCTTCCAGATGAATTTCATAATTGCTTGCTCTATTTCTATAAGGTACATCATTGGGATTTTAATTGGAATTGCATTGAATCTGTATAGCACTTTTGGTAGTATGGCCATTTTGACAATATTAATTCTTCCTATCCAAGAACATGGGAGATCTTTCCATCTTCTAAGGTTTTCTTGAATTTCTTTCTTTAGTGTTCTGTAGTTCTCATTGTAGAGGTCTTTCACCTGTGTTGTGAGTTTGATTCCCAAGTATTTTATTTTTTTCGATGCTATTGTGAATGGGGTAGTTTTCCTAATTTCTCTTTCTGAAGATTCATCACTTATGTATAAAAATGCGTAGATTTATGTGCATTGATCTTATATCCCGCTACTTTACTGAATTCACTTATGAGACATAAAAGTTTTCTGGTGGAATTTCCTGGTTCCTCTAAGTATACCATCATATCATCAGCAAATAGGGATAGTTTGAGTTCTTCTTTTCCTATTCGTATCCCTTTAATTTCCTTGGTCTGTCTAATTGCTCTGGCTAGAGTTTCAAGGCGATATTGAATAGAAGTGGTGAAAGAGGGCATCCCTGCCTTGTTCTAGTTTTTAGGGGGATTGCTCTCAGTTTTTCACCATTTAGAATGATATTAGCCATGGGCTTAGCATAGATGACCTTTACAATGTTAAGGAATGTTCCCACTATCCCTATTTTTTCTAGTGTTTTGAGCATGAACGGATGCTGTATTTTATTGAATGCTTTTTCAGCATGTATTGAAATAATCATGTGATTCTTGACTTTAAGTCTATTGATATGGTGAATTACATTTATTGATTTCCTGATGTTGAACCAACCTTGCATCCCTGGGATGAAACCCACTTGATCATGGTGCACTATCTTTTTAATATGTTTTTGTATGCGATTTCCTAAAATTTTGTTGAGAATTTTTGCATCGATATTCATTAAGGATATTGGTCTGAAATTTTCTTTCCTCGATCTGTCTCTGTCTAGTTTAGGTATCAGGGTAATATTGGCTTCATAGAATGAGTTTGGGAGGGTTCCCTCCTCTTCTATTTTATGGAATACTTTGAGAAGTATTGGAATGAACTCTTCTTTAAAGGTTTTGTAGAACTCGGCTGAGAACCCATCTGGTCCTGGACTTTTCTTTGTTGGTAGACTTTTGATGACTTCTTCTATTTCATTACTTGAAATTGGTCTATCTAAATTGTGTATGTCCTCCTCGTTCAGTTTAGGCAATTCATATGTCTCTAGAAACCTGTTGATGTCTTCAAAATTTTCTATTTTTTTGGAGTATAGATTTTCAAAATAACTTCTAATTATGTTTTGTATTTCACTCGTGTGTGTTGTGATATTTCCTTGTTCATTCTGAATTTCAGTGATTTGGGTTTTCTCTTGTCTTCTCTTTGTTAGTGTGGCTAAAGGTTTATCAATTTTGTTTATGTTTTCGAAGGACCAACTATTTATTTTGTCAATTTTTTGTATTGTTTCTTTTGTTTCAATTTTGTTGATTTCAGCTCTGAGTTTAACTATTTCCTGTCTTCTTCTACTTTTGGTGTTGGTCTGTTCTTCTTTTTCTAGGGCTTTGAGCTATAGCGTTAGGTCGTTTATTTGTTGAGTTTTACTTCTTTTATTAAATGCACTCCATGAAATAAATTTTCCTCTAAATACTGCTTTCATAGTGTCCCAGAGATTTTGATATGATGTTTCTTTGTTCTCATTTACCTCTAAGAATTTTTTAATTTCCTTCCTAATATCTTCTGTTATCCATTCATCATATAATAGCATATTGTTTAATCTCCAGGTGTTGGAGTAGTTTCTGTTTTTTACTCTTTCATTTATTTCTAACTTCGATCATTATGATCTGATAGAATACAAGGTAGTGTCTCTATCTTCTTGTATTTGCTAACATTAGCTTTGTGGCATAATATATGGTCTATTTTAGAGAAGGATCCATGTGCTGCTGAGAAGAAAGTGTATTTGCTCTTGGTTGGATGGTATATTCTATAAATGTCTGTTAAGTCTAAATTATTGATTGTGTTATTGAGATCTATGGTTTCTTTGTTCAATTTTTGTTTGGAAGATCTGTCCAGTGGTGAGAGAGGTGTGTTAAAATCACCTAGTATTATTGTGTTATGGTCTATTTCGTTTCTAAAATTGAGGAGGATTTGTTTAACATACATTGATGAGCCACTGTTTGGGGCATAGATGTTTATGATTGTTATATCTTGCTGATTTATGCTTCCCTTAAGCAGTATGATATGTCCTTCTTTATCCCTTCTGACTAACTTTGGTTTGAAGTCCACATTGTCTGAAATGAGGATGGATACTCCAGCTTTTTTGCTGAGTTCATGTGCATGGTATGTTTTTCCCCATCCTTTCACCCTTAGTCAATGGGTATCTCTTTCTATGAGGTGAGTCTCTTGCAGGCAACATATTGTTGGATCTTTCTTTTTAATCCAATCTGCCAGTCTATGTCTTTTGATTGATGTATTCAGGCTGTTAATATTCAGGGTTATTATTGAGATATGATTTGTATTCCCAGTCATTTGGTTCATTTTTAAAATTTTATTTATTTATTTATTTATTTTTTGACACACCTTGGTTCCTCCTTTATTTCACAGTTCCTTTAGAATAATTCCTCCCTTTGCTGATTTGCTTCTTTATTTTTTATCTCTTCCTCATGGAATATTTTGCTGAGAATGTTCTGTAATGCTGGCTTTCTTTTTGTAAATTCTTTTAGCTTTTGTTCATCATGGAATGATTTTATTTCATCGTCAAATTTGAAGGTAAGTTTTGCTGGGTATAAGGTTCTTTGTTGGCATCCATTTTCTTTCAGAGCTTGAAAAATGTTGTTCCAGGCCCTTCTAACTTTTAGGGTCTGGATTGAAAAATCTGCTGATATCCGTATTGGTTTCCCCCTGAATGCAATTTGGTTATTTTCTCTCACAGCCTTTAAAATTCTGTCTTTATTTTGTATGTTAGGTATTTTCATTATAATGTGCCTTGGTGTGGGTCTGTTGTAATTTTGTGTATTTGGAGTCCTATAAGCCTCTTGGACTTGATTTTCCATTTCATTCTTCAGATTTGGGAAATTTTCTGATATTATTTCTTTGAATAGATTGTTCATTCCTTTGGTTTGTTTCTCTAAGCCTTCCTCAATCCAAATAATTCTCAAATTTGGCCTTTTCATGATATCCCATAGTTCTTCGAGATTCTTTTCATGATTTCTCACCATCTTTTTTGTTTGTTCAACTTTGTTTTCGAGGTTAAATATTTCGTCTTCAATATCTGAGGTTCTGTCTTCCAAGTGTTCTATCCTATTGGTTATGCTTTCTATGGAGTTCTTAATTTGGTTTATTGTTTCCTTCATTTCAAGGATTTCTGTTTGGTTTTTTTTTCAATATCTCTAACTCTTTATTGAAATGATCTTTTGCTTTCTGTATTTCCTCTTTTAACTGTTGATTGGTGCTATCATTCGATGCCTGCATTTGCTCTTTCATCTCCTCCTTCAATGCCTGCATTTGCTCTTTCATCTCATCATTTGCTTCCTTGATCATTTTAATTATGTACATTTTGAACTCCCTTTCTGTCATTTCTTCTGCCGTGGTGTTGTTGGATTTTATTGATGTAACATATAGATTTGTTTGGGGCATTTTCTTCCCTTGCTTTCTCATATTGTTCAGGAATCAGTGTGTCATTACGATATTGCAGATTTCCTCTATCCACTTATAATGACCCTGAAGATTGCTAGTATATCCCCTCTTATCCTTCAGTAGCCTGCAGTCTTGGAGGAAGTTGATAATATGGTGCTCCACAAGGAAGCTGCCTCTCAAGGGATGGTGACCCTCAGGTGGGGTATATTCTGTGATAGTGGTCAGAGGTGCCTCCACTTGTTGACCAATGGTTATCCAAAGGGGAACTAGGCTGCGGGCTGAGGCAAGGCCTGTTTGAGCCTGTGTCTATGGTTTTACCATCCTTGTGGGAAAACCCCACCCGGCAGGGAAGACTCACCCGGTGGGGAGGTCTCGCTGGTCAGGTTCCCTCCTAGAGGTTCCCCTGCATCCACAACTACTGCCGGGGCTGGGCTGTCTTCCTCTGCAACGTTCCCAGGGGCCTGGACCTACCTCCTGGGCCTGGGAGCCTCACCCTTCGCAGATGAGTCTCTTAGGCTACCTCTCCTCAGAGAAGCTGCCCACAGTCCTGGAAACTTTGATCTGCCCTAAGCGTGTCTCCGTGTGGCTCTTCCACCACGAAGCCGGTCCTTGGACCCTGCTCTGCACCTAATCGCCTGGCTATGCGGCCCCTCCTCCGAGCCGCCACCTGAAGCCCCGTACAATAGCTCCGAGACCCAGAGACCCGCCACACATTTCTTCCTCTGGTCAGCCGCCCAGTGTTCCGAAGCAGTCACTAGGAGTCCAAGCAACTCACTTTGCCTCTCCTCCTCCCACCAACTGCCCATAGCCCTAGGCAGTCACTCCGAGTCCAAGTGACCCGCCCTGTTCCTCCTTCTCCTCGGGGTAACCCCCCCGGATGTTCCGGACCGATCGCTCGGAGACCAAGCGACCCACCCCACTCCTCCTCCAGGCAGGCCACCAGTGTTCAGGAGCGGTCGCTTTGAGTCCAAACAACTCACCACTCGCCTTCTCCTCTGGCAGCCGCCTGTGACTCTGATGCAGTCACTCCTAGACCAAGCGACCCGCCATGCTTCTCCTCCTCCACCGGTCAACCCCCCGGTGTTCAGAAGCGGTCGTTCTGAGTCCAAACAGCTCGCCACACAGCTCCTCCTCTGGCAAACGCCTGTAGCTCTGATGCAGTCACTCCTACACCAAGCGACCCGCCGTGCTTCTCCTCTTACTCCGGGCAACCCCTCGGTGTTCAGAAGTGATCGCTTTGAGTTCAAACAGCTCACCACGCAGCTCCTCTTCAGGCAGCCTCCCGGAGCCCCAGTGGTTGCTCCGAGTCCAAGCGCTGTGCTGAGCCGCCTCCTCTACGATGATCCCAGTTGTCTGTGTTTACCGCTCCAGCGGGGGGGAGGGGCGTCTCACTGAGCAACTCTACTTCACAAAGTTCCCTGGTTCTGGGGCTACCGCCCCATCGAGGACACCTCCCCAATGGGCGAGACTCACCCAGCGGCTTTGAGTTGATCTCAAGTCTCTCAGTATCTCCTCTTTTGTATCCTGAGTCCTGGAGCAACATGAAATGCAGCTGCCCTCTAGTCCGCCATCTTGAAAAACTCTCCAGTTTACATTTTAAATGCAAGCCTAGGATTGATAAACATCTGGCAGAAGCTGAGAAATAAGGAAAGCTGCTGTTTTGAGCTGGAGAAAAATACTCTCATGAATAGAGCATTTTAACCATTTTTTTTTCATTTGTAAAATTAGTCTCTCAAGTTGTGGTACTTTATATTTTTTTCTGAAGGCCCTAACTGTTCTTGTGTTCCTCAATCTTTAATCATTACTCTTAGTATTGGTACATATAGGTTCCTGTTTTTGGAAACTTCATGTCCCATGGTTTACACCCAGCTATATACTTGCACTCCTTATCTTTCTTTATCTGACTTGAATCCTCAGGAGAATCTCCTTATTTAATTCTTGAAGTTCCGCTGTTCCCAGTCCCTGTTTGGGCACCAAATGCTGCAACCTATGGGGTGAACCCAAAATTCTGCCAAGGGAAAATGGGGGATTAACAAAGACACACAAATCTTTACAAATAGAAAGCTGGGACAAGGTGGTACACCAAACTCTACTGGAGAAACAGTGACCCAGAGTTAGCACAGTATTATAATTATAAAGATTTTATCTCTGAGATTGGTACGTAGAACTCAGGGGTATATAGGAGGGTTTTCTGAGGTATCTAGAGATTGATCAATGAGAGGCATCTCTAGGGTTTGTTTGGATTGCATTTTGAGGTGTGTATGAAGGACTTTTTAAGTTGTGTAGGGAGGTAAATATGAGGAACACAATAAGGGCACTCTGAAGGGTGAATAGAGGACCCATGGAGGGATGCAAGAGGGCTAAATGAGGTATGTACGAGGGCTCCCTGACCTGAGTCAGAGTGCTCCCTTAGGGAAGTAAGAAGGACTGTTTGGTGTGTATACAGAAGGCCCCTCTAATGAGTAGAAGGGGCTTTCAGAGTTGTGTGTGGTGGGGTCCCCTGATGTTATTAGGAACTGCTCACTAAGGTTTAAATGAAGGGTGCACTGGGGTATGTATAAATGGTTCAGTGAGTTGTGTAGAGAAACTTCTGAGGTGAGTAGTGAATTCCCTAAGATGAGTATGAAGGACACACAGATGTTGCAGGAAGGCCTGTCCGAATTTTATGTGGGAGGGTTCTCTTAAGTCTGTAGAAGGTATTCGTGAGATGTGAAGGAGGGCACTTTGCCTGAGTGGAAGTATGCCCTTAAGGAAATGAGGAGGTATAATTGCGGTGTATAAGGATATCCTGTGTATAGAATAAGAAGGGCTTTCCATCTGTGTTGGCAGTTGAGTTTGAGGTACGTACAAGAGACCCTCTGAGGAGTATAGGGATGACATTTGAAGGATGTATGGAAGGCACGCCAAAGTGTGTGGGATTGCTATATGAGGTGTATAGGAGGGTTCTGTGATGTGAGTGGGAATATTACCTAAGATGAGTAAGGAGGACTATTGAGGTTTATGGGAAAGGTCTGTGGTGAGTAGAAAGGGCTTATTATGTTGTGTAGATACCTCCATGTAATGTGAGTATGAGAAATTTCTGAGATGAGAAAGGAGAAAACACTGAGGAGTGAAAGGTGAACTGTGTTAGACTTAAAGCAGGGCTCTCTGAGGTGTGTAAGAAGAGCTTTTAGAGGTTTATAGAGATTGCTCAGTGATGTGCAGAGGAAACCTCTTTAGGATGTGTATGGACAGTCATGTGCGGGGTGTAGAAACAGCTTTCTGTGGTATGGAGGGAGGGGTCTCTAGTGTGTAAGTCCAAGCTTCTCAGTAGGGAGTGTTCTTTGAGCATTTTACTGTATAATCTCTGAGGTATGTAGAGAGGGCACCCTGAAATGCGAACAGTGGGCTAATTGAGATGCAGAGGGAAGGTGCTCTGCAGTGTTTAGGGAGGATATTCTGAGATGAGTAGGGTGAGATTATTGTGGTGTAAGTTCTCTGAGGTGTGTAGGTACAGCTCTATGAGATATAAGGTAGGGTTTCCTTGGGTGTGTAGGGAGGGCTCACTGAAGTATGTTTCAAGAGCCATCTGAAATATGTAGGAGGTCTTTGTGAGGTATGTAGGAGAACTTTTTGGTGTTATTGGGAGTGCACCCTGAGATGCATAAAAAGAGTAATTAGAGGTGTATAGGAAGGCCTGTGATGAGTAGGAAGGGCTCTCTGAAGTAAATTATGGTTCTCTGAGATGAGTAGAAAGGCATTCTGAGATGTTTAATGGGTGCTTGCAAAAAATTGAGTGAGGATTCACTGAGGCGTGTAGGGCATGATTTTGGAGAGAGTAGTGAGGTCATTCAGGGATGTGTAGGGAGGGCACTTTGAGGTGTGTTGGGACGCATCTCTGTCTCCTAGTGTAGAGGTTTTAAGCTGTGCTGGGAAGGCTCTTTGACTCATGTAAAAGGATTGTATGAGGCATGTCAAAGGGCTCCTTGAGGTGTGTGGGAGGGCCAACTGAAGTTATTAGGGAGGATTCCCTGAGGTGTATATGGAGGGCAATCTGAGGAGAGCAGAAAGGGCTCAGTGAATGGGTTCCAGGGGGAATTCTGAGGCAAGTAGTGATAATTCTCTGAGATGAGTATGGAAGACAGAGTGATATTGAAGAAAGGGCTAACTGAGGTTTGTGGTGATTATTATCTGTGATGTGTAGGTAGGACTCACTTAGATGAGTTGGGCAGTTTCTCTGTTTTGTAGTGTGAGATCTGTGATGTGGGTAGAGATGTTTCTCTAAGATGTGTAGGGAGAGCTCCATTCCCGAGATATGTAGGAACAAGAGTTGATGTGAGTAGGGAGGGTTTTCTGAGGTGTGTAGGGAGATATCTTTGTGGTGTGTTGGAAGGTCTCTCTGAGGTGTCAAGAGTGGGTTCCCTAAAGTTTGTAGTGAGGGTTTACACAGGTATGTATAGTACTCTGTCTTAAGTGTAGATCTCTCTGAGTTGTCAAAATTGGGTTCCTTAAGGTTTGTAGTGAGAGTTTACACATGTATGTAGAGTGTGCCATCTTAAGTGTGTAGAGGGCTATATGAGGTGTGGAGTAGGTCTCCTTGATGTGAGTAGGAGTGTTCCTTAAGGGGAGTAAGTAGGACTATTTGAGATGTATATGGAAGGCCTGTGTTTTGAATAGAAAAGGCACTGTTAGGTGCAGTGAGAGTTCTCAGAGGTAAGTAATAGGGCACTATCCACTATCTAGTGAGGGCTTGCAAAGTAGGAGAGTGAGGAAAAAAGATTGTAGGGACATCTTTCTAAGGTGGTAAAGACTGCTGTTAGGGTGATTACTGATCACTGTCTGAGATGTATATGGAGTTGTGTGAGGAGAAATATCTGAGGTTTTTAGGGACATGTATCTGAGAGGTGTAGTGGGGTCTCCATGATATTTGTAAAAGGGTTCTATGAGGTGTGTGAGAGGGCTCCTTGGTGGGACTCTTTAGGAGGGATATCATTCAATCTTAGATCAAATGCTTTTTCTCTAATGAAAACCTTAAAATGGAATGATTCTGAATCTATTTTAACTCTGACTTTAATTACAACTTTTATTCCAGATGATTGAGAAGAAAACATTAGGATATATACCTACTAATATTTGAAAACTGGACTTGGCTCACTTAGAATAGATATTCTAGTCATGATAATAATAAAAATCTAAGATGGAAAACTATACTGGGATTTAAGTGAAGTCCTAAAATACTACCAAAGATCTTTCTGCACATATTGCTAAGATGTTCTAACATTATGGAGGTATAGTGAGGCAGCAAAAGAGCTAGTCATTATTATAGTAACTGAGTTAAATTTCACAAGGCAAAAGTATAAAGAACTGAATAATTTAAACATAATAGCCAACATGTCTATAGATGTTATTATTTGTTAGAAACACTTCCATATATGATATTTAACCTTTTACAAATAATAGATCTATAAGGTAGGTAATATAAATGCCTATACTGTACAGATGATATGATCACATTTATCTTCAAGGTCACACTTGAATTCAATGTATGATCACAAAGTAAAATTAAAAATTGTGTCTTAGAGGGCATGCCTCTCAATGCTGGATCAGTTGATGTATTAAAGATATTACATCTGGCAATGAATCAGAATAAAGTCTGAACTAAAATAATATATGGGAACAACTTCTCCCTTGAGATTCATTCCTTCAGGGTGTTGGAATTCTCTCCTCTTATGCAATTCTTATTCACCATTTTTATTCACCAAAAATTGTAAAGTTTTCATTATGTACCTTGTGCTTAATTAAAAAGAAGCATATGAAAAATAAGTAAGACTTTACCCCAGAAAATTTCAAGATGAGATTATAATCAAAAACTGTTTTCAATACTACATAGTAATTCTCAATGTGTAGAAAAACTCATGTATAGTGGGAGCCCACCAATCATTATATACTTTAGACATGATTTGGCAATAATAGGAAAATAGCACCTGCAGTATGTCAGAAATAACTGAGTGCTGAAGTGAGAAAAGGGTGTGTGGGGTGAGTCCACACATTTCTTGATGGTAAAAATATATGCTGAAATTCGTGAAGGTGATACTATTTAAAATGGATCCTTTTTATTTATTTTATCCTAAGATATATACTATGATTTGTGGGGGGGTCTCTCAGTCTTCCCCTTTTGGATAAGAAAAGGGTTAATTTCTGGAGCATAATGTGGGCTATAAATCAATCAATTCCCCTAAAACTTATCTACTCAATAAACACACAGCAACCAATACTATTTTGAAATGAGAGGGGATGCAACAGGTCTGGTCATACCGTCTTTGACCTCTCATAACATGGAGTAGCCCAACTCTCTTATTAATAGACACATAGGAAAAGAGTGGACCAGGACTGGGAGGAGCTTCTTCTGTGATGGACACAATAGGGTGGAGTTAGGGGACCTTTCTCTTAGGGGAGCTAGACAAAGAACCTTCTGATTCTGCTAGATAAGAATGACTTCCCACAATAATCCTTTGCTCAAAAGATGAAAAAACCAATCAACTATATGATATTATTAGCATAAGAAATGCATTTTTCTTTGAAGTAGGCATTGGGATATTAACCAACACCATCCTTATTCCCTTTCACAACTTCACATTCCTTCTTCAGCACAGGCTCAAACCCACCACACTCATCATTTGTCTCTTAGCCCTAGTACACCTAGGAATTCTGATAACTATGGGGTTCATAACTACAGATGTTTTGTGTGTCAGAATAGTTGGGATGACAGAAAATGTAAATCACTAATCTATTTGTACAAGTTTTTTCAGGTGCCTATTTGTACCACCTGCCTGCTGAGTATCATCCAGGCTATCACCTTCAGCCCTAGAAGTTTCTGCTGGGCAAAGTACTAACATAAATCTCCACAACAGATCCTACCTTCCCTTGTTCCTCTGGGTATTCTACATGCCCTTTAGTGCTCACTTCCCATTCACTTCTACTGCCATCCCCAATGTGACTTCACATGGTCATGTATTTATTACTAAATCCTGCATGACTTTACCAATGAGTTACTACTTCCAAAATCTGCTTTCATAATAGGTGCATTACAGAAAGTTTTTCTTTAGTGTAGGGAACATTCCTCAAGCTTATCTGACAGCAGTCGCTGACACCATGGTCTAAGTAAGCCAAACAGTCTGGACAGAGAAACTGAGGTAATGGTAAAGACTTGCCATAGAATGAAGGTCTTTGCAGTTGCTGAGGCTGAGTTATGAGCTTAAGGAAGGCCTTGCTTATCAAGCATCCCAGCAAGCTGTGATGTGAGATCTCCCATGCTGCCTTGCCTCATGCTGTGTGCTGGAGCTTACCATCCCCCCAGTCCTGTGTCTCAGACTTGTTGCTGGGCAGAATTGCTTAGGCATACTTGGTTTGTTAACATTATCTTGACATATAGTTCATCCATAGGCTGATTCTGTTATGCTTTAACAAGCATGTTAACCTGATTGGATAATGTGCCTATATATGTCTTGTACCATCCTAAGTAAAATTCGATCTGTGCTTTCAGAGCCTGGTCTCCAATGTCTGAATGAACTGGGTAGATATCATCATTCCCACCCTCAGCAGGACCCCTAGTCTCTGAACATCAACAATTTAGGGCTTCTGGACTTCGTGAGTGAGTACATGGTCACACTCTTGGCCAAGCATAAGAGTCACTTTCTGCACCTTAACAGTACCTGCCTTTCTCCAAAAACATTCCTGTATATGGGGTCATTTGGACTAACCTGCAGCTCCTGAGGTTCATTTAAAAGAGTATTGACTCTTGTATGTCTATTGAGAAGATAAGTTTTTTTGTAATTGAGTGATATACAGCCAACATCCTCCTCCAGCTGTTAACTCCTTTATCATCCACTCAAGATGTGGCAGAGAGGCACTCTACATTTGGTTCCTGAACAGTGATTGGGAAGATTTTAGAAGAAAGAATAAACGTAAGGTGTTGTCCCCTTTCCCATGGGAAGCACATGCATGTGAATAAGTTTAGTAGTATGAAAGAAAATTGAATTTAATTGTGTGATGTTAACCCTGCGGAATTTGCTCTCTACAGAGAGAGAAATAACTCTGTTCAGCTCTATTCCATACTTAGCCAGAATGAAAATTCAGTGGAATGGACATAATTCCTTCTATCTTTGAAATGTAAATGGAGACCTAGTCACTTTAAAAACTGCAGACTCAATCAGGCAGATCTGCCCATATCTCTGTGACTGTGTGAGTCTGAGACCTAACTTGGCTTAGATAGATTTCAAAGTTTAGAATCCTGAGAAGAAAAGATCCTAATCAAGAATTCAGGGAAAATATCTAACTTATGGGGAAATTACTTGGTGAGTTTCCTACTTTAACTATGTGTATTCCTGCCCACAGATTCAAGTCCTCCAGAAAAAGCATGGCTTCTGCTCCCTAGTGGAAGGGATGGAAGCCTACAAACATGGCTGCTTACTGCTCAGGTAGAATCCCTCAGGGCCAAGTCTTTTGATGAGAGGAGAAAAAGCACCGGTATTGGAAACACAATGGCAGGCTATGGGAATTTAGTTTGGACTGTAATTTAAAGTTGCTTTTATGTACTTTGGAAGATTTAATCATGGGACTTAGAAATGCTATTAGGAAATTTAAATATAAGCATCAGAAATATTCATCCTCCTGGACCTTTTGTCTTCTGGGAACATGTTTAAAAGTTTTCAGTAGTTTGCCTTAAATGTCTCCCCATAGACAAAGACTTACAGAATTTTGGGGACAAAATTTCTCTTCAGAGGACTAGAAGGAATTCAGATGTAGAGGAAAATGAGTTAGAATGGGACCTTTGTAATTTACATCTGAAAGGTCCTTCTCCAGTGCCTCTTATTGCTCCTAGGGAAGTTACAAGGCCAAGAATTCCTACCACTGTTTATACCACTCAGAAGAAATTAGTAAAATTTGGCTAATACTCCATTTTTGAGCAAAATGATTCTTAGTCCTAAGGGGACAAAAGGAACTCACGCACCTATTTCTTTTACAAAAGTAAGGGAGTTAAAATCTGAATGTTCAATATATGGAGCAAACATGCCCTTTGTGCTAAGTTTTGTACAATAAATATGTAAAGAGGACCTACCAGCTAATGATTGGTTCCTGTTATCTATCTCCGGCCTTTCTGAAGAAGACTATTTAACATGGAAATTCAACTGCATAGAACATTGTTCAGATCAGGTGGAAATCAATAAATTAAATGGAGTTCAAATTGCCTTGGATATGCTTCCTGGGCCAGGACAACTTGCTGATTTGGGACAATTGACTCATGATTTGCAAACTTATGCTCAAATAAGTGCATGTGCACAAAGAGCATGGAGACAATTACTTGCCCAGAGAGAGAAAACTCTACACCCCAGGCAAATTCAGCGGGGCTCTCAGGACAATTTTTCAGACTTTGTACCAATGGCTGCCTCTGTAAAATGAATCATACAGACTGCTTTAAAGTAGACAAATTCTAAGAAACTATGTTTTAACTGTGGCAAAAAAGGGCACGCACCTAGAGACTGTAAATGGTCACAGAAAGTCAAAGTATGTTCCAAACATTTGCCCTTGCTGTGGATAAGAACACCATTGTGCTAAGGAGTGTGAGGCTCAGACAGGCATAACTGAACAACCTGGGCTTATGTGACTGAGAAACTGGAGGCAGGGTCATATGCGACCCTACCAAACAATGAGGGCATTACTTTCTATTACAGAGCAAAAAATTGGACCTCAATCCCAAATCAAAGTTTATACTGATTCCAAAAATGGGTCAACAATTGATTCCTATGGGTATTCACCACCAGATATTGTAGGACAGGGGTAATTTAACTTCAAAAGGATTTCAAGTGTTGCTAGTCATTCTTGATAAAAATTTTAATGGAGAAATTAAAGTCAGTGATCAAACAGATTCTATTATCCAGCTTTCTCCATAGGAGAGACTCTGCCTGTCTAGATGTAACCTTTAAGAAAAAGTATAATGGGTGATCCAAGATGGTGGACTAGAGAGTGACTGCATCTCCAGTTGCTCCAGAACCCAGGAGTCAAGAAGGGGAGGCATTGAGAGACTCGGACTAAAATAGAGCCACGGGTGAGTCTCGCCCACTGGGTAAAGCTCAGCCTGGGTGGCAGGCCTGGATAGAGGTGGCTTATCGGAGCAGGGCAGGGCAGCTAGAGTCTTCCACAGGCAGCCCTGTGCACTCCAGCGGTGGGTCCCTCCCACACGGCCAGCTTCTCCAGCTTCTCAGAGCAGGCCCCTCAGCGAGAGCCTTTCTGATCAGAACCAGCTCCAAGTCCTGGATCCAGCATGGCGTGCTCTGGCCTGCAAGTGGCTTCAGAGACCAGGACAGGGCAGCCAGGGACTTCCCCAAGCAGCCTGGCCCCCTGAAGTGGGAGGCACCTTTCAAGGTTAGCTTCTCATAGCAGACCGCCCAGTGAGAGCCTTTCTACTCAGAGCCAGCCACAAGTTCCTGAGCCAATGGAGAGCTTCAATCCACAAGCAGCCTCTGGGATCAGGGCAGGGAAGCCAGAGACTTCTCCAGGCGGCCCTGTCCCCTCCGACCGCAGGCTCTTTCCACAGGGTGATCCAAGATGGCGGACTAGAGGGTGACTACACCTCCAGTCTCTCCAGAACCCAGGACTCAAGAAGGGGAGGCATTGAGAGACTTGGACTAAAATAGAGTCACAGGGTGAGTCTCCCACACTGGGTGAAGCTTGGCCTGGGTGGCAGGCACAGATAGGGGTGGCTTATCAGAGCAGGGCAGGGCAGCTAGAGTCTTCCCCAGGTAGCCTTGCACACTCCGGCAGTGGGCTCCTCCCACACAGCAAGCTGTGAGGTGCAGGCCCCCCAGTGAGAGCCTTTCCGCACAGAGTCAGCTCCAAGCCCTAGAACCAGTAGGGGGCTAGGGGCAGCTTTCTTCGGAAGCAATGCATTATCAAGTTCCTCCAAGACTTTAGGCTACTGAAGGTTGGGAGGTGATAACACTGGAAATCTACAGGGACACTATAAGCCAATAGAGGAAATCTGCAATATCTAAGGGTCCCACTGACATCTGACCAATATGAGAAAACAAGGGAACAAAATGTCCCAAACAAACCTAGATACTATATCAATAAAACCCAATGACAGAACAGCAGAAGAAATGTCAGAAAGGGAATTCAGAATGTATGTAATTAAAACAGTCAGAAAGCAAATGAGGAGATGAAAGAGCGAATGCAGGCATTAAATGATCACGCCAATCAACAGTTAAAAGACCAAATATGGGAAGCAAGAGATCATTTCAATAAAGAGTTAGAGACACTAAAAAACAAACAAACAAACAAACAGAAATCCTTGAAGTGAAGGAAACAATAAACCAAGTTAAAAACTCCGTAGAAAGCATAACCAATAGGATAGAACACCTGGAAGACAGAACCTCAGACATTGAAGAAAAAATATTTAACCTTGAAAACAAAGTTGGCCAAACACAGAAGATGGTAAGAAATCATGAACAGAAACTAGAAGAATTATGGGATATCACGAAAAGGCCAAATTTAAGAATTATTGGGATTGAGGAAGGCTTAGAGAAAAAAACCAAAGGAATGAACAATCTATTCAAAGAAATAATATCAGAAAATTTCCCAAATCTGAAGAATGAAATGGAAAATCAAGTTCAAGAGGCTTATAGGACTCCAAATACACAAAATTACAACAGACCCACACCAAGGCGCATTAGAATGAAAATACCTAACATACAAAATAAAGACAGAATTTTAAGGGCTGTGAGAAAAAGAATCAAATTATATTCAGAGGGAAACCAATAAGAATATCAGCAGATTTTTCAATCCAGACCCTAAAAGCTAGAAGGACCTGGAACAACATTTACCAAGCCCTGAAAGAAAATGGATGCCAACCAAGAATCTTATACACAGCAAAACTTACTTTCAGATTTGACAACGAAATAAGATCCTTCCATGATAAACAAAAGCTAAAGGAATTTACAAAAAGAAAGCCAGCATTACAGAACATTCTCAGCAAAATATTCCATGAGGAAGAGATGAAAAACAACAATGCCAATCAGCAATGGGAGGAACTAGCCTAAAGGAATAGCCAAAAAAAGGAGAAACCAAATCATGTCAAAAAAGAAATATGAGTCAAATGACTGGGAATACAAATCATATCACAATAATAACCCTGAATGTTAAAGGCCTGAATTCATCAATCAAAAGACATAGACTGGCAGATTGGATTAAAAAGAAAAATCCAACAATATGCTGCCTGCAAGAGACTCATCTTATAGAAAGAGAAACCCATAGACTAAAGCTGAAAGGATGGGAAAAAACTTACCATGCACACGGACACAGCTAAAAAGTTGGAGTATCCATCCTCATTTCAGATAATGTGGACTTCAAGCCAAAACTAATCAGAAGGGATAAAGAAGGACATTACATGCTGCTTAAGGGAAGCATAAATCAGCAAGACATAAAAATCATAAATATCTATGCCCCAAACATTGGCTCATCAACGTATGTCAAACAAATCCTTCTCAATTCCAGAAATCAAAAAGACCACAAAACAATAATACTAGGCTATTTTAACACACCTCTCTCACCACTGCATAGATCTTCCAAACAAAAATTGAATAAAGAAACCATAGATCTCAATAACACAATCAACAATTTAGACTTAACCGACATATATAGAATATACCATCAAACAAAGAACGAATACACTTTCTTCTCAGCAGCACAAGGATCCTTCTCTAAAATAGACCATATTTTATGCCACAAAGCTACTGTTAGCAAATACAAGAAGATAGAGATACTACCTTGTACTCTATCAGATCATAATGGATTGAAATTAGAAATAAATGACAGAATAAAAAACAGATACTTCACCAATACCTGGAGATTAAATAATACACTATTATATGACGAATGGATAACAGAAGACATCAGGAGGGAAATAAAAAGTTCTTAGAAGTAAACGAGAACAAAGAAACATCATATCAAAATCTCTGGGACACTATGAAAACAGTACTTAGAGGAAGGTTTATTTCATGGGGCACATTCAACAAAAGAAGTAGAAATCAACAAATAAACGAATCAACACTACAGCTCAAAGCCCTAGAAAAAGAAGAGTAGACCAACACCAAAAGTAGTAGACACAGAAAATAGTTAAAATTAGAACCAAAATCAATGAAATTGAAACAAAAGAAACAATTGGAAAAATTAACAAAATAAAATGTTGGTTCTTTGAAAAAATAAACAAAATTGATAAACCCTTAGCCACACTAACAAAGAGAAAGAGGGAGAAAACTCAAATTACTAAAATTCGGAATGAACAAGGAAATATCACAACAGACACGAGTGAAATACAAAACATAATTAGAAGCTATTTTGAAAATCTATACTCCAACAAAACAGAAAACCTCGAAGACATCAACAAGTTTCTAGAGACATATAAATTACCTGAACTGAACGAGGAGGACATACACAATAAACCAATTTCAAGCAATGAAATAGAAGAGGTCATCAAAAGCCTACCAACAAAGAAAAGTCTGGGACCAGATGGGTTCTCAGCCGAGTTCTACAAAACCTTTAAAGAAGAGCTCATTCCAATACTCCTCAAAGTATTCCATAAAATAGAAGAGGAGGGAACCCTCCCAAACTCATTCTATGAAGCCAATATCACCCTGACACCTAAACCAGACAGAGACACATCGAGGAAAGAAAATTTCAGACCCATATCCTTAACGAACATCGACACAAAAATTCTCAACAAAATTTTAGCAAATCGCATACAAAAATATATTAAAAAGATAGTGCACCATGATCAAGTGGGTTTCATCCCAGGGATGCAAGGTTGGTTCAACATCTGGAAATCAATAAATGTCATTCACCATATCAATAGACTTAAAGTTAAGAATCACATGATTATTTCAATAGATGCAGAAAAAGCATTCGATAAAATACAGCATCCCTTCATGCTCAAAACACTTGAAAAATAGGGATAGTTGGAACATTCCTTAATATTATAAAGGCCATCTACGCTAAGCCCATGGCTAATATCATTGTAATGGGGAAAAACTGAAAGCGTTCCCCCTAAAAACTGGAACAAGGCAGGGATGCCCTCTTTCACCACTTCTATTCAACATCGTCCTTGAGACTCTAGCCAGAGCAATTAGAAAAACCAAAGAATTTAAAGGGATATGAATTGGAAAAGAAGAACTGAAACTATCTCTGTTCGCTGATGACATGATTATATATTTAGAGGAACCTGGAAATTCCAACAGAATACTTTTAGAACTCATAAGTGAATTCACTAAAGTAGCAGGTTACAAGATCAATGCTCATAAATCCAATGCATTTTTTTCTTTATTATTTTTATTATTGTACACAAATAGGATACATGTCATTTCCCTATTTGTACATGGCGTAAAGGCATACCATTTGTGTAATCATAAATTTACATAGGGTAATGTTTGATTCATTCTGTTATTTTTTCCCTTCCCCCCACCCCTCCCAACCCTCTTTTCCCTCTATACATTCCATCCTTCCTCCATTCTTGCCCACCTCCCTAAACCTAACTCTAACCCTAACACTAACTCTTCCCACCCCCCATTATGTGTCCTCATCCACTTATTAGCGATATCATTCTTCCTTTGGTTTTTTGAGATTGGCTTATCTCACTTAGCATGATATTCTCCAGTTTCATCCATTTGCCTGCAAATGCCATAATTTTATCATTCTTTATGGCTGAGTAATATTCCATTGTATATATATGCCAAGTTTCTTTATCCATTCATGAATTGAAGGACATCTAGGTTGGTTCCACAATCTGGCTATTGTGAACTGAGCAGCTATGAACATTGATGTGGCTGTATCTCTGTAATATGCTGATTTTAAATCCTTTGGGTATAGGCCAAGGAGTGGGATAGCTGGGTAAAATGGTGGTTCCATTCCAAGTTTTCTAAGGAGTCTCCATACTGCTTTCCAGAGTGGCTGCACTAATTTGCAGACCCACCAGCAATGTATGAGTGTACCTTTCTCCCCACATCCTCGCCAACACCTGTTGTTGCTTGTATTCTTGATAACCACCATTCTAATTGGGGTGAGATGGAATCTTAGGGTGGTTTTGATTTGCATTTCTCTTATTACTAGAGATGTTGAACATTTTTCCATATGTTTGTTGATTGCTTATACATCTTCTTCTGTGAAGTGTCTATTCATTTCCTTAGTCCATTTTTCGATTGGATTATTTGTATTCTTGGTGTAGAGTTTTTTGAGTTCTTTATAGATTCTGGAGATTAGTGCTCTATCTGAAGTATGATTGGCAAAGATTTTCTCCCACTCTGTACGCTCTTTCTTCGCATTGCTGATAGTTTCCTTTGCTGAGAGAAAGCTTTTTAGTTTGAATCTATCCCAGTTATTAATTCTTGCTTTTATTTCTTGTGCTATGGGAGTCCTGTTGAGCAAGTCTGGTCCTAAGCCGACATGTTGAAGCTCTGGACCTACTTTTTCTTCTATAAGATGCAAGGTCTCTGGTCTGATTCCGAGGTCCTTAATCCATTTTGAGTTTAGTTTCGTGCATGGTGAGAGATATGGGTTTAGTTTCATTCTGTTGCATATGGATTTCCAATTCTCCTAGCACCATTTGTTGAAGAGGCTATCTTTTCTCCATTGCATATTTTTGGCCCCTTTGTCTAGTATGAGAAAATTGTATTTATTTGGGTTTGTGTCCGTGTCCTCTATTCTGTACCATTGATCCACCTTTCTATTTTGGTACCAATACCATGCCGTTTTTGTTACTATTGCTTTGTAGTAGAGTTGAAGATCTGGTATTGCAATACCCCCTGCTTCACTCTTTCTGCCAAGGATTGCTTTAGCTATTCTGGGTTTTTTATTCTTCCAGATGAATTTCATAATTGCTTGCTCTATTTCTGTAAGGTACATCATTGGGATTTTAATTGGAATTGCATTGAATCTGTATAGCACTTTTGGTAGTATGGCCATTTTGACAATATTAATTCTTCCTATCCAAGAACATGGGAGATCTTTCCATCTTCTAAGGTTTTCTTGAATTTCTTTCTTTAGTGTTCTGTAGTTCTCATTGTAGAGGTCTTTCACCTGTTTTGTGAGATTGATTCCCAAGTATTTTATTTTTTTTGAAGCTACTGTGAATGGGGTAGTTTTCCTAAATTCTCTTTCTGAAGATTCATCGCTTATGTATAGAAATGCCTTAGATTTATGTGCATTGATCTTATATCCCACTACTTTACTGAATTCACTTATGAGATCTAACAGTTTTTGGTGGAATTTCCTGGTTCCTCTAAGTATACAATCATATCATCAGCAAATAGAGATAGTTTGAGTTCTTCTTTTCCTATTCGTATCCCTTTAATTTCTTTGGTCTGTCTAATTGCTCTGGCTAGAGTTTCAAGGACGATATTGAATAGAAGTGGTGAAAGAGGGCATCCCTGCCTTGTTCCAGTTTTTAGAGGGAATGCTTTCAGTTTTTCACCATTTAGAATGATATTAGCCATGGGCTTAGCATAGATGGCTTTTACAATGTTAAGGAATGTTCCCACTATCCCTATTTTTTCTAGTGTTTTGAGCATGAAGGGATGCTGTATTTTATCAAATGCTTTCTCTGCATCTATTGAAATAATCATGTGATTCTTGACTTTAAGTCTATTGATATGGTGAATGACATTTATTGATTTCCTGATGTTGAACCAACCTTGCATCCCTGGGATGAAACCCACTTGATCATGGTGCACTATCTTTTTAATATGTTTTTGTATGCGATTTCCTAAAACTTTGTTGAGAATTTTTGCGTTCGATGTTCATTAAGGATATTGGTCTGGAATTTTCTTTCCTCGATGTGTCTCTGTCTGGTTTAGGTATCAGGGTAATATTGGCTTCATAGAATGAGTTTGGGAGGGTTCCCTCCTCTTCTATTTTATGGAATACTTTGAGGAGTATTGGAATGAGCTCTTCTTTAAAAGTTTTGTAGAACTCGGCTGAGAACCCATCTGGTCCTGGACTTTTCTTTGTTGGTAGGCTTTTGATGACTTCTTCTATTTCATTACTTGAAATTGGTCTATCTAAATTGTGTATGTCCTCCTCGTTCAGTTTAGGCAATTCATATGTCTCTAGAAACCTGTTGATGTCTTCAAAATTTTCTATTTTTTTGGAGTATAGATTTTCAAAATAACTTCTAATTATGTTTTGTATTTCACTCGTGTGTGTTGTGATATTTCCTTGTTCATTCCGAATTTTAGTGATTTGGGTTTTCTCTCGTCTTCTCTTTGTTAGTGTGGCTAAAGGTTTATCAATTTTGTTTATTTTTTCGAGGAACCAACTATTTATTTTGTCAAGTTTTTAATTGTTTCTTTTGTTTAATTTCATTGATTTCAGCTCTGAGTTTGATTATTTCCTGTCTTCTACTACTTTTGGTGTTGATCTGTTCTTCTTTTTCTAGGGCTTTGTGCTGTAGTGTTAGGTCATTTATTTTTTGAGTTTTACTTCTTTTATTAAATGCGCTCCATGAAATAAATCTTCCTCTAAGTACTGCTTTCATAGTGTCCCAGAGATTTTGATATGATGTTTCTTTGTTCTCGTTTACCTCTAAGAATTTTTTAATTTCCTTCCTAATATCTTCTGTTATCCATTCATCATATAGTAGCATATTGTTTAATCTCCAGGTGTTGGAGTAGTTTCTGTTTTTTACTCTTTCATTAATTTGTAACTTCAATCCATTATGATCTGATAGAATACAAGGTAGTGTCTCTATCTTCTTGTATTTGCTGACATTAGCTTTGTGGCATAATATATGGTCTAATTTAGGGAAGGATCCATGTGCTGCTGAGAAGAAAGTGTATTTGCTCTTGGTTGGATGGTATATTCTATAAATGTCTGTTAAGTCTAAATTGTTGATTGTGTTATTGAGATCTATGGTTTCTTTGTTCAATTTTTGTTTGGATGATCTGTCCAGTGGTGAGAGAGGTGTGTTAAAATCACCTAGTATTATTGTGTTATGGTCTATTTGATTTCTAAAATTGAGAAGGACTTGTTTAACATACATGGATGAGCCGCTGTTTGGGGTTATAGATGTTTATGATTATTATATCTTGGTGATTTATGCTTCCCTTAAGCAGTATGATATGTCCTTGTTTATCCCTTCTGACTAACATTGGCTTGAAGTCCACATTATCTGAAATGAGGATGGATACTCCAGCTTTTTTGCTCAGTCCATGTGCATGGTAAGTTTTTTTCCATCCTTTCACCTTTAGACTATGGGTATCTCTTTCTATGAGGTGAGTCTCTTGCAGGCAACATATTGTTGGATCTTTCTTTTTAATACAATCCACCAGTCTATGTCTTTTGATTGATGAATTCAGGCCTTTAACATTCAGGGTTATTAGTGAGATATGATTTGTATTCCCGGTCATTTGGTTCATATTTAAAATTTTATTTATTTATTTATTTATTTTTTGACACATCTTGGTTCCTCCTTTATTTGACATTTCCTTTAGGATAATTCCTCCCTTTGCTGATTTGCTTCTTTGTTTTTTATCTCTTCCTCATGAAATATTTTGCCGAGAATGTTCTGTAATGCTGGCTTTCTTTTTGTAAATTCTTTTAGCTTTTGTTTATCATGGAATGATTTTATTTCATCGTCAAATTTGAAGGTAAGCTTTGCTGGGTATAAGATTCTTGGTTGGCATCCATTTTCTTTCAGAGCTTGAAAAATGTTGTTCCAGGCCCTTCTAACTTTTAGGGTCTGGATTGAAAAATCTGCTGATATCCGTATTGGTTTCCCCCTGAATGTAATTTGGTTCTTTTCTCTCACAGCCTTTAAAATTCTGTCTTTATTTTGTATGTTATGTATTTTCATTATAATGTGCCTTGTTGTGGGTCTGTTGTAATTTTGTGTATTTGGAGTCCTATAAGCCTCTTCTACTTGATTTTCCATTTCATTCTTCAGATTTGGGAAATTTTCTGATATTATTTCATTGAATAGATTGTTCATTCCTTTGGTTTGTTTCTCTAAGCCTTCCTCAATCCAAATAATTCTCAAATTTGGCCTTTTCATGATATCCCATAGTTCTTGCAGATTCTGTTCATGATTTCTTACCGTCTTCTCTGTTTGTTCAACTGTGTTTTCGAGGTTAAATATTTTGTCTTCAATATCTGAAGTTCTGTCCTCTAGGTGTTCTATCCTATTGGTTATGCTTTCTATGGAGTTCTTAATTAGGTTTATTGTTTCCTTCATTTCAAGGATTTCTGTTTGTTTTTTTTCAATATCTCTAACTCTTTATTGAAATGATCTTTTGCTTCCTGAATTTGCTCTGTTAACTGTCGATAGGTGCGATCATTCAATGCCTGCGTTTGCTCTTTCATCTCATCATACAATGCCTGCATTTGCTCTTTCATCTCATCGTTTGCTTCCCTAATCATTTTAATTATGTACATTCTGAACTCCCTTTCTGTCATTTCTTCTGCCATGCTGTCGTTGGATTTTATTGATGTAACATCTAGATTTGTTTGGGGCATTTTCTTCCCTTGTTTTCTCATATTGTTCAGGAATCAGTGGGTCATTAAGATATTGCAGATTTCCTCTATCAACTTATAATGTCCCTGAAGATTGCTAGTATATCCCTTCTTATCCTTCAGTAGCCTGAAGTGTTGGAGGAAATTGATAATGCGGAGTTCCACGAAGAAGCTGCCTCTCTAGGGTGGTGATCCTCAGGTGGCGTATATTCCCTGCTAGTGGTCAGAGGTGTCTCCACTTGTTGACCAATGGTCATCGAACGGGGAACTAGGCTGTGGGTTGAGGCAAGTCCTGTTTGTGCCTGTGTCTCTTGTTTTACCATCCCTGTGGGAAAACCTCTCCCGGTAGGGAAGACTCACTCGGTGGGAACGTCTCGCTGGTCAGTTCCCCTCCTAGAGGTTCCCCTCAATCTACAACTATCGCCCGGGCTGGGCTGTCTTCCTCTGCATCCTTCCCAGGGGCCCAGACCTACCTCCTGGGCCTGGGAGCCTCACCCTCTGCAGGCGAGTCTCCTTAGGCTGCCTCTCCCAGAGAATCTGCCCACAGTCCTGGAAACTTCACTCCGCCCCTAGGCGTGTCTCTGTGCGGCTCTTCCAGCAAGAAGCCAACTAGCTCCTGGGACCCTACTCTGCACCTAATCACCTGGCTGTGCGGCCCCTCCTCTGAGCTGCCACCTGGAGCCCCGTACAATAGCTCAGATACCGAGAGACCAGCCACACACCTCCTCCACCGGACAGCAGCCCGGTTTCCGATGCAGTCACTAGGAGTCCAAGCAACTCACTTCGCGTCTCCTCCTCCCGCCAACCTCCCGTAGCCCTGGGCAGTCACTCCAAGTCCAAGTGGCCCGCCCTGTTCCTCCTCCTCCTCCTTGGGGTAGCCCCCCAGGTGTTCAGGGGTGGTGACTCCAAGACCAAGTGACCCACCGCGCTCCTCCTCCAGTCAGGCCACTGGTGTTCAGGAGCGGTCGCTTTGAGTGCAATCAACTCACCACTCGCCTCCTCCTCTGGCAACTGCCTGTGGCTCTGATGCAGTCACTCCTAGACCAAGAGACCTGCTGTGCTCCTCCTCTTCCTCTGGGCACCCCCTGGGTGTTCAGAAGTCGTTGTTCTGAGTCCAAACAGCTCATGATGCAGCTCCTCCTCTGGCAACCGCCTGTGGCTCTGATGCATTCACTCCTAGTCCAAGCGACCCGCAGCACTCCTCCTCTTCCTCTGGGCAACCCCCCAGTGTCCAGAAGCAATTACTCTGAGTCTAAGCAGCTCACCACGCAGCTCCTCCTCAGGCAGCCACCTAGAGCCCCAGTGGTTGCTCCGAGTCCAAGCGCTGTGCTGAGCCGCCTCCTCTACGATGATCCCAGTTGTCCGTGTTTACCGCTCCAGTGGGGGGAGGGGCGTCTCGCCGAGCAACTCTACTTCACAAATTTCCTGCGTTCCAGGGCTACCACCCCATCTGGACGCCTCCCCAACGGGAGAGACTCGCCCGGCGGCTTTGAGTTGGTCTCAAATCTCTCACTATCTCCTCTTTTGAATCCTGCGTCCTGGAGCAACGTGAAATGCAGCCGCCCGATAGGCCGCCATCTTGAAACTCCTGCATTTTTATACATAAGTGATGAATCTTCAGAAAGAGAAATTAGGAAAACTACCCCATTCACAATAGCATCGAAAAAAATAAAGTACTTGGGAATCAATCTCACAAAAGAGGTGAAAGACCTCTACAATGAGAACTACAGAACACTAAAGAAAGAAATTCAAGAAAACCTTAGAAGATGGAAAGATCTCCCATTTTCTTGGATAGGAAGAATTAATATTGTCAAAATGGCCATACTACCAAAAGTGCTATACAGATTCAATGCAATTCCAATTAAAATCCCAATGATGTACCTTGTAGAAATAGAGCAAGCAATTATGAAATTCATCTGGAAGAATAAAAAACCCAGAATAGCTAATGCAATCCTCAGTAGAAAGAGTGAAGCAGGGCGTATCACAATACCAGATCTCCAACTCTACTACAAAGCAATAGTAACAAAAATGGCATGGTATTAGTACCAAAATAGACAGGTAGATCAATGGTACAGAATAGAGGACATGGACACAAACCCAAATAAATACAATTTTCTCATACTAGACAAATGGGCCAAAAATATGCAATGGAGAAAAGATAGCCTCTTCAACAAATGGTGCTGGGAAAACTGGAAATCCATATGCAACAGAATGAAATTAAACCCCTATCTCTCACCCTACACAAAACTCAACTCAAAATGGATCAAGGACCTCAGAATCAGACCAGAGACCCTACATCTTATGGAACAAAAAGTAGGTCCAAACCTTCAACTTTGTTGGCTTAGGATCAGACTTCCTTAACAGGACTCCCTTAGCACAAGAAATAAAAGCAAAAATCAACAACTGGGATAGATTCAAACTAAAAAGCTTTCTCTCAGCAAAGGAAACTCTCTTAAATGTGAAGAGAGAGCCTACAGAGTGAGACAATATCTTTGCCAATCATGCTTCAGATAGAGCACTAATTTCCAGAACCTATGAAGAACTCAAAAAACTCTACACCAAGAATACAAATAATCCAATCGACAAATGGGCTAAGGAAATGAACAGACACTTCACAGAGGAAGATGTACAAGCAATCAACAGATATATGAAAAAATGTTCAACATCTTTAATAATAAGAGAAATGCAAATCAAAACTACCCTAAGATTTCATCTCACCCCCATTAGAATGGCGATTATCAAGAACACAAGCAACAATTGGTGTTGGAGAGGATGTGGGGGAAAAGGAACACTCATACATTGCTGGTGGGGTTGCAAATTAGTGCAGCCACTCTGGAAAGCAGTATGGAGATTCCTCAGAAAGCTTGGAATGGAAACACCATTTGACCCAGCTATCCCACTCTTTGGCCTATACCCAAAGGACTTAAAATCAGCATACTACAGAGATACAGCCACATCAATGTTCATAGCTCCTCAGTTCACAATAGCCAGATTGTGGAACCAACCTAGATGTCCTTCAGTTGATGAATGGATAAAGAAACTGTGGCATATATACACAATGGAATATTACTCCGCAATGAAGAATGATGAAATTATGACATTTGCAGGCAAATGGATGAAATTGGAGAATATCATGCTAAGTGAGATAAGCCAATCTCAAAAAACTAAAGGATGAATGATTTCGCTGATAAGTGGATGAGGACATATAATGGGGTTGGGAGGGATTAGCGTTAGTGTTAGGGTTAGGTTTAGGGTTAGGGATAAGGAGGGTGGTAAGAATGAAGGAAAGAAGTACTGTATAGAGGGAAAAGAGGGGTGGGAGGGGTGGGGGGGAAGGAAAAAATAATCAAACATCATTGCCCTATGTAAATTTATGATTACAGAAATGGTATGCCTTGACTCCATGTACAAGTAGAGAAACAACATGTATCCCATGTGTATACAATAATAAAAAAAATAAATAAATAAAAAGAAAAAGTATAATGAATACCTAGGCCAGCCAATTATTCTGGCCCTTGGAATTTAGGATTGTATGTTCAATCAGCTATTAGTATGGGACTTTACCATATAAAATCAGTTATTCTATGAAATATCCACGAATGTCTTACTGCCTTAATTGTTCTGCATTAATATCTGGTGCCTTTCCTAAATGGATAAAATATACAAATGTCTTACCAATGCTACATAATATCCCTAAAGTTGGTGGATATGTTTCTTGATTGAAGTTCAAAAATTCATGAAATACAGTTATATCAAAATATTTTCCTCTAGGAAATTCAAAGTCACAAAGACCTACCATGGCAACATTGCCACTAAGTTTTTCAAATTTACTTCTTGGAAAACATTTGCAAGCAACCATATTTAATCTAAATCTTTAATACTATAAAAGATCTAAGGAACTATGTAAATAATTGAGTTGTTTAAATAAATTTTCAGAATAAAATAATTTAAATATGCAATCATTCTGGTTTTTGAAACTCCATGTAATTTGTACTATTGCCTATTGTTTGGAGTTACTTTCCACTCTGGTAACTATGTAATGAAGACCACATTAGAGTCCAACAAACTGATTGATATTACATGAGAAGGATGAAAAAATTCACATTTATATTCTAACAGTTATTTCTTTGATAATAATTTGGTTTCTATATATTTTAATGTATTCTCCTAGGTTTCTATCTGCCCCACATTCATTTTATCTAGGGGCCTGATTCCTTCTGTTAAGATACTATTTCTGCTGAAGGTTAAGTGTTAATAGAATGACTGAGATCAAATTAAATGTTTTAACAGCTACTGTTACAAATGTCAATGATGAGATCTTTGCTCTCAAATTTAAACAAAGGCTTAAATGCCATAATTATTGTAAGCATGCACACTGTTACAACTAAATATCATATTTCCCAAAGTATCTAAGAGAAAATTAGTATCATCTAATGGAAATTTGACATAGCAGTAATAATAGCATTGATTTTGTAAAATCATATCACAATATCCAGGATATTCAAAGAGAGAATTGATATCATGAACTCTGCATTTCTGGTCAATCAGATATTTCTTAAATTGAATGATATAATATTGAAATAATTTATTCGATACTGGTTCATTTTGTATCATGAAAATAAATTACCATACCCTCAGAATCAAGAGATGGGACCTTGCAGCTGCTCTCAGACTAAGATCTGGAGGCTCAAAATAACTGCCCATAATTTGTAGTTTAAAAATACTAAAAAGGGGGATAATGGGACTAGCCATTCTTATTTACCAGAATCAAACTATGTTGAGCCATTGGACTCAGATGTCTGCTTTCTAGGAATGACTTGGAAGAATGTTGCACTGAGTGGGAGTGTATTCCTGTCTCCTTATGGAATATTCCCCCTAACAGATGACTCCCCTAACTCCACCCTATACTTTCCATCACAGAAGAAGCTCCTCCTGGTCTTATCCCCCCCTTACATGTATGTTATAAATAAAATAGAGTGGGGTGACTCCATGTTGCTGTTAGAGGCCAGAGCTGGTATTGCCAGATTTGTCAAGCCCCCTTTCATTTAAAAATAGTATTTGTTCTGGTGTGGTTATTGAATAGATAAATTATTGGGTGATTGAGTTATTTACAGCCAACATCCTCCTCCAGCATTTAACCCATTTGTCATTCATGTGAGATGTGGCAGAGGGTCCCATAACAGAGTATCATTAATTCTTTATGTTTTAATTGCTAAAATATATAGATAACCTTTCAAATTCCTCACACAATGGAAATGCCCAAATCTGATTTTGCTTAGAGGAACAAACTTGTAAATATAAATATACAAATGGAAGAGTTGATGGTTCACTGGATCAGTGAACCAAGTTAAAATATGTGCTGGCAGAATAGAAAAAAACTAAAGCAACACTGAATTTTCAAACTTCCTGCGGTTCTGTTTGCCATGAATCCTCTCAAGAATCATTGAATAGAGATTAGGTCTAGAAAGGTGTTCTATTGAACAGTCCATCATTCAATTCCATTCAAAATCCTGACACCCTGGTTTTAATCCTTCTCAAAGAAACACCTAACTTGGTAAACACTAATCTTGTGAAATGAGAGCAAAAGATGAAACAGTAAAGATATTGAAATAAGAAAGTGATGTCATTCAGCAACTTGGGATTGAAGGTTGAGGAGATTCCAGGCACAGGTAGAAGAGTGCAATTTGTTTCTCTCCCCAGGGGTGTTTCTGGGCCTTGGACAATGTGGGTACAATTGAGTGCCTGCTGTGAAATCCTGGCTGCTCTCAGATACTGCCTGATGTCACAGAAAGGTGTAATGACAGCACAATGATGTCATGGGTCCCATGGCAACCAGAGATGATTCCACTCCTGGCTGATACAATGATTCCAAATAGCCAAGCACCATCTCAGAAGTGATTGTAGAGGAAGAAGGAGGGGACGAGTCCCTGAAGCCTGTTTTCAAGAGATGTGATCCTAAATTCTTCACAAAGAGCAGAAAATCCAAGGTGTGTTAGAGGTGCAGCCCTGTGGGCCTATGGGCAATTCACCTCCATCCAGGGCAAGTGATCCCGTTGAATCCTGACAGCCTGCACTACCCTGCAGACCCACAAGACGGCGCTGTCCACGTTTGACTACAACAGGCCTTTTTGCCTCTTGACCACCAGTGTCCTGCTGCAGGCAATTGGCCCCCACCAGGACTAGTGCTCTTGGGAGGGACAATCAGGTTCAGCAGGGCACAAGTTTCACCCAGCCTAGCACGGACCCCAGTGTTCTGTGGTTGCTGGGGCAAAGGAGAGGCAGACACATATGGGAAACATTGTGTGATCTGAACGTTATTACATAAGGAGATTTTTGTGTTCATGCAAACCTGAACCCCAAGCCTTTACAACCACAATCTGTTCCTATTTGTCCCAAACTGTCTCCTCCTCCTGGAATTTTTCTTTCCAAATTCTCACCAGCAGATATCTGGCCAAAACAAATGTGCCAGTGGAGATGATGGATTTTCCCAATTACTTTAGGTATATGGGAGGCTTAGGAAGGAGGTTGTCCAGGGCAAAGACAGTTTTCCTAGATTAGGAAAGGCCTAAGCGAGTAAACCAGATACTGTCTGTAAATATAAATATGCAAAGGGAAGAAGTGATGGCTCACTGAATCAGTGACCCCAGTTAAATATATTCTGGCAGAATAAAAAAAGAAAGTGACCCCGAATTTTTATACTCCCTGTGTTTGTGTTCGCAGCAAATATTCTCAAGAATCATTGCACTGATCTTAGGTCTAGAAAGTTACTTCTATTTAACTGTCATTCAATATTCTGCTACACTGGATTTGATCCTTCTCAAAGAAATGCCTAAGTTTTCTAACAGTTATCTTGTGAAATGAGAGTTAAGTGGGAGACAGCCGAGATATTCAAAGTTGAAAGGGCTGGCATTCAGCAACTTGGGCTTGAAGGGCAAGGAGATTCCAGGCTCAGGTAGAAGAGTGCACTTAGTTTCTCACTCCAGGGGGTGTTTCTGGATGTGGGGCAACATGGTCCCAAAGGAGTGTTGACATTCTGGCTGCTCTTCAGATACTGCCTGATATCACAGAAAGGTGGAATGACAGCATGATGACATCATGATTCCCATGGAAACTAGAGACACTTCTGGTCTCTTCACACAGTGATTCAAGTCAAGAACCAGATCAGCAGTGATGGTAAGAGGGAAGAGGAAGTGGGTGAGTTCCTGGAGCACACTGTTTTCATGAAATGTGATCCTACCTTCTTTGACCAGGAGCAGAGTAGCCAGGGTGTGGTGTGGGCACAGCCAAGCAGGTCTCTAGGCTATCCAGTTCTGTCCAGGGCAAGTTATCCCACTGAAGCCTGACAGCCTGCACTAACCTGCAGGCCCGATAAGAGGTATTGTTCAGTTTTGGCCCCATCAGGCATCATTGCCATGTGGAAACCCTTATTCTGCTATTGGCTATCAGCCCTACCAGGACCTGGAAGGGACAAAGGGCTCAGGACTACATGAGGATCACTGAGTCCACAACTGGTCCCAGCAGTAATGACCTCCAAAGCTGCTCCTCCCTGTCTTGCCTTACTCTGGATTTTGCCCAGTCAGGTAACTGACCTAGGACCTTAAAAGCACAACAGAATAATGGCTATTGGGAGTAGAGGAGCATCCAGTTCAGCTTGGTGAATATGGTGATGACTGAATTGGGAAGCATCAACAAATTCTGGTGAGGTTCCCTTCATTTTTTTTGACTATCCAAACACATGAAAGCTGAATCCTGCATAGTTCGACTTCTAAGCAGAGAGTTGTGGCTGCTGTGATGCATAGTAAAGAAAGGAGGGAGTCAATCACTCATCACGTGTAATGGAGGACAGGGAAGTGCTAGTAAGCAAAGATAAATGTTCTGTGAACACTCCACCACCCAAGTCCCACTTGTTTGCTCCTGGACTGCAACTAGACTGGACACTGAATTTCTCTTGGTAGAAACTCTGAAGGGGCCCTTGAACTCACCTTTTAAGTGTAGAAATATGTGCCCAATCTCTCTTGACAGAAAGTTTCATTATGTTGCACTCACTACTGCCTGTCTGACACAGGATCCTCTGTTATATTGCCAAGGGTCTTATAGCAGCCCCTGAAATATGCAGACTACAGCCTTGTGCCACAGAACCTGGCACAAATATGCCACTATAAAGTGAATGATGGGTAAATCAAGAGCCTGATAGTGAAATAATGAGCACAATTTTCCAGAGCATATCATCTAACATGCGTCCTGACGAAAGAGAGGAATGTTACAAAGCTTCAAAGCTGAAGGTGAATAAAAGGGAAGAGCTAAGGACATTCTGTGTGGCAGTAAAACACAGAGGTGTTGGAGATAAAAACCAAATTCAGTGAACAGACACTAAAATATTGTCATTGTTAATGATCTCCCCAAAAATACAACATTTTTTTTTTCAGTTTCACACTACTATACCAATACAAGAAGGAATTGCAAGATCATTTGGTAAGCAAAGATAATTACTGACAATAACTGAACTTGTAATGGACATGAGTGCCCTTGCAAATTTGTGAACCTATTCTGTTGATTACAATGGAAAGCTCTTTCCATTGCTTTGGCTTCTCTGGCACATGAACTCTGAGAAAAGACTTTCCTTACTCCACAGCACCTAAACACAAGGAATTAACCTTAAGCAAGTAGATATTTGGAAATTCAGCACTGAATATTAGCTCCCCAAATAAAGGGTGCACCACAACATCAGAGAGGTAAAGGGAAAAAGATCTCTGCTAAAATAGAAAAATAAATGCCCAATATGGGTGAATCCTGAATTTCAAAAGCAGACAATTTTATGGAATAACTAAAAATATGATGGAAATTACCTTCCATGAAATACAGAATCTAAAGCATTTCAAAATACAAAATCCTTTTATATTGGAATTTTCTTATATCCAACACAAACATGCCACATACCTAATGTCTCTGAATTTATTCTTTAAATGTGTGTTCTCTCAAAAATGTGTTCTTGAATCATTCCTTATACTGAAAAGCACAACCAAAAATTTCCAGAACCATGACAAAGATGAGATAATCACCTTTCCCCCAAATCTACACATCATGTCTTTGAAATATCCATAAAAGCAACAAAACTCTTTAAAAATGCTTCATTCAAATTGAAGCTGGATCTTCTGTGATATGGGGAAACCAGTTTTAAAATACCCACTGTGCCACCTGAGTGACATCAGCAGAAACTATAATATGTATTTAGCACTAATTCACTCAATTTTTAAAGGAATAATATCTTCCCAATGCACATACAACAGACTGATAAAATGCAGTGCCAAAAGCAGCTCTTTTTTGCCATCTCCTCTGGGTTTTCCAGTTGATATTTAGGTTGGCTTGGAACCAGACCAGGTGTAAAAATGCAATTCATTTGCAAAGAGCCTGGGAGTGTGCCCCAGAAGTCTACTATTTCTCAAATACTACTGCAGTTGACATTGTGAATTTCATGTCATTAAATACAGCTGAGCACCTTTATTTTTCAAGAACTTGTTGATTAAATCCCTACTTCAGCATATTCATGAGTATCACATATCACTTCCTCACTATTGTACAATTCCCAGGAATGCCGACTCTTAGGCAATCCAGGTCACAGGAGGAGCACTGCTGATTCCAACCACTCTGTCATGCTGAAAACTCTCATTGAAATGAACTTCCACTGAAAAATACTACTTTTCAAACTGTGTTCCATTCACTTGATATAGGAGAATAGAAAATATTGAGGAATGGAGGTTTGTCATTATCTGAAGAGACTAAGTATGTTAGGTGACTGGATCTTCTTCCAGTCTGACTCCATAAAATGTGTGACTAGAAAATTAACCCAAGGCAAAACCAAACACAGTCTAATGAATTTTTAATTTCACATCCAAAAATAATCCTCTCAGGATTCCTAGTTTTATGAAAAGTCTTCAAGTGTTAGTGTCATGAGAGAAATATTTATCCCTGTATATTTAAGGAGGAAAACAGATGTAGTTAAACCCTGAGCAGATAATTTTCCCAGTGGTCCATAGTGGCCTCCACAGGAGGAGAGGCATGCACATTTGAGAAATATTGTGTGCTCAGGTTATTATTATTACATAAGGATACTTTGGGGTTCATTCAAATCTGAACCCCAAGTATTTACAATAGCAATCAATTTCTATTTGTCCCACACTTCATCCTTATCCTGGAATTTTCCTTTCAAAATTCCTGCCATCAAATATCTGGGAAAACAAAAGACCCAGTGGAGATGCTGAATCTTCTCCATTAATTCATGTCTGGGGAATGATGTTCCAATAGGTTCTCCAAGCAAAGTCAGTTTCCCTAAATTAGGGAAGGTCTAAGCAACTTAGCCTGATCCTCTTTATAAATATAAATAAGCAAAGGGAAGAGGTGATTTCTCACTGGATCAATGTTCCCTGTACAATATGTGGTGGCAGAATAAAAGTAATAAAGGGATGCTGAATTTTTATACTATCTGTGGTTTTGTTTACATCAAGTCTTCTCAAAAATCATTGCACTGAGCTTGGGTTTAGAAAGTTACTTCCATTGAACTGTCTACCATTCATCATTTTGCCACCCTGGTTTTGATCCATCTCAAGTTTTTCAACAGTGATCATGTGAAATGAGAGTGAGGAAACAACTCAGATATTCAAAACTGGAAGGGCTGGCATCCAGTAACTTGGAATTTAAAGGCAAGGAGATTCCAGACTCTGGTAGGAGAATGCACTTATTTTCTCACCCCAGGGGGTGTTTCTGGATGTGGGGCAACATGGTTCCAAAGGAGTGCCTGCAGTAATATCCTGGCTGCTCTGCAGATATTGCCTGATGTCACAGAAAGGTGGAATGGCAGCACTTTGACATCACAGTTCTCAAGACAACCAGAGATGCATCCCCTCCTGGCTGATACAGTGATTCCAGTCAAGCACTGGTTCAGAAGTGATGGTAGGAGGGAAGAGGTAGTGGCAAGTTCCCAGAGTCAACTGTTACCAAGAAACACAATCATAACTTCTCCCAGGAGCAGAGGAGTCAGTGTGTGTTGGGGGTGCAGCCAAGTGAACCTCTAGGCGATCCAGTTCTGTCCAGGGCAAGTGATCCCGCTGAATCCTGACAGCCTGCATTAAGCTGCAGGCCTGCTAGGAGGCGCTGTCTACATTGGCCCCACCAGGCATCTTTGTCACGTGGCTACTCGTCCTGCTACAGGCAATTTGTCCCCATTAGGAGTAGGAGTAGGACCTAGGATTGATGGATGGGTTCAGGAGAGCAGGAGAATCACTCAGCCTAGCACAGGCCCCAGGAGCATTGCTCTCCAAACCTGCTCCTCTGCATCCAGTCTCAAGGGGTATTTTACCCTGTCACATAATTGTCCTAGGGCCTTACCAGTTAAATGGAATAATGGCTGTTGAGAACTGAGGGCAGGGAACATTCAGTACGATTTGGTGAATTTGGTGATGACTGAATTGGAAACATCAACAAACTCTGGTGGGGTTCCCCTCATTTTCTTTGAATGTTCAAACACATGAGAACTGGAACCTATGACCTTTTCCTGCAAGTGGAGGGTGGTGATTGCTGTGATGTATAGTGAGGAGAGGAGGGATCCAATCACAAAGCACATGTGATGAAGGCCAGGAAAGTGCTAGTAAGTAAGAACAGATGTTCTGTGCACATTCCACCTACCAAGTCCCACTTGATTTGCTGCTGTCCCACCACTAGGCTGGACTCTGAAATTCTCTTGTTGCAGTTTCCATGGGAACCTTGAATCCACCTTTTAAGGGCAGAAATATCTGCCCAATCTCTCTTGCGAGAAGGGCACATCCTGTTGCACTGACTACTGCCTGTCTGACACAGGGTTCTCTGTTACATTGCCAAGGGTCCTTTAGGAGCCCCTGAAAATTGCAGACTACAGCCTTAAACTACAGAACCTGACAAAAATATGCTCCTATAAAATGAATGTGATGAATGAAACAAGAGCTTGAGAGTGGCATGATGAGTGCCAGGGTCCAGCCCTAGCAGGAGTCCATGGGTTCCACACAGGTAACAGGGCGTGGGGAGATAGCGTCGGCAATGGATGGAGAATGAAAGACACAGACTCTAGTTCTGGTGCAATCACTCCCACTTTATTCTGGGGAAGGCTGGGTTTATACACATTTTTCTTCAGGTTATAATGGCAGTCTTGTGGTTAATGAAATTAAAGAAGTTTCCAAAGCATAGGCAGAAATTGTTCTTAATAAGGAACTGAAAGATTATGAGAAAAGAGTAACCTTACAGATTATCCTTACCTAATCACAATTATTTTAAGAGTATCTAACTATGTCAATGAGCTAATACAATGTTTATTTCCTTAATATCTAAACTCTATGTGACCTAAGACTATTCTTATTACTCTCACGGTTAAAGCAATAGTCAAGTAATCTCATGTGACCATCTCTAGTAGGTCCATCTGGTTAATATCTAAATTGCTGAGTTAAGGGCTACACGAGGGCAGCGGTCAAAGTGGTTCTCATGGCCAAGTTTTTTTACTGAATAGATTACATTATCTTATGTAGCTCTTCTTTTCCAGAACAGGGCATTGTGCACCAACGTTTGTTATAGGGGTGACCTATACTTTGTAGGAAGGAAGGAATGTTGTGAAACCTTGTTCTTTTACCCCACCACCACACATAAAAAAAAACATCATTAGGATTTAACCAGCCTGTTGCAGACAAAGGCAGATCTATATCTATTTTCTCCAGAGGCTTTCAGGGACTCATTGCATGGTTGCAAAATTATTTTTAACTTTGTTAGTGGTAAAGATCCATTATCTTTCAGATTGTAGGTAATATTTTCTGGAATTTTTGTTGTATTCCCCTTGTCCCCTTAAGCAATCTGTTCAGACTGAAATGAGTAATATATTATCAGAAAAACACAGCAGAAAAAACACCATGCCCTGGAGCAAAACATCCGGCAATTCCCTTTAGGATGAGCCTTTGCAAACATCCTCCAGAGGATTTTGCCAAGCACTGGATGGAATTCCAGATGCCCCCGCAGCTCCCCCTTTTTTATTTTGTAAAGTGAAGAGGCCTTCTTGAATTTTTACTCTCTTGACTAGTCTGAGGATTACTCAGAGGATGACTGGAAGACAAAGAATTAAAATTAAAATACATACTCCAATCAAGCCATATTGCAATATTGTATTTAGGAACGTACTATTAAATATAGTTGTTTTTACATTATGAAACATTTGAGAGGCCAAATTATCTGCTGGAACAACCGAGAGATGAGCCTGACTCAACATTTTTATTTGTAGTTGTAAAGCATTGATATCTGATGTTATATTAGTATTATTCCATACTCCTTTAAGGTGAGTTTTAACTTGTTCCCAGTTAGTATTATTATCAACCTTTAAGGGAGTAATACAAACCCATTTGTAGTTAGCATGACATCTAGTGCTCATTGTAGTTTGAATATTTTGAATCTCATTTCCCATAAAGAGAATAGCTTCTTCAAGAGCATTAATTCTTGTTTCTAATTTTTTATCAGTTTGTTCTTGTGCCGCTAAAGCCACAGAGACATTATGAGATAAATCATTTACGTGTGAAGCAGTATGAATTTTCTGTACAAGCGCTGTTGTCGAGAGAGCTAAAGAAGTGATTATACTGATTAAAGTTGTTATTCCTAGGATCAAAGCTGCAACAAATCTTTTTGATCTTAAAAGTTCATTAACTGTTTTTAAAATTTCAACACCTGGGTCATCATACCAAGATTCTGTAAGATTAATGGGCAATATAACATAATTAGGCTGATGTACAATTAAAAACACCTTTAAATCTTTAGACATGGTTGAATTAATACAATTAGTAAGAACACAATCATGGCGATAAATATTATAAGCTTCCTTATTTTTAGTGATATTGAAATTATTTATGGTAGACATAAGAATAGCATGAGGAGCATTTATACAAGCACGTACTGCAAAGTCATTAGGTTTACTTAACTTAGGTCTTTGTAATAATACTATATTAGTAGCTGCTAATAGTTTATACAAGTCAGGAAAGTAAGAGAATTTACCATTTATAAGGTCACTCCAACAGATGGGTGTTACCCATCCGGGAGTAAACCATCTATGAATAGGCTCATTGGTAAGAAAAGGGTTAAAATTAAAATGTAACATTTTATTCTGTCTTGTCTTTAACCAAAGTTTATAATCAAAATCAGGAGAAGACACAGAATAATCTGTAATAGTAGTAGCAGAGCCTTGTGGCTTAAACTGTAGTGCAGTATGATGAAAACCACATTCAAATCATTTTGGGAAATCTGTTTCTAAATCGAGTAGATTCCAAGATCTGTCTTTATGACTGTTGAAGTCATCACACAGTTTAAAAGGAGGCGGCAAAGCCACTGAAATATTTGTATCATTATAATTAGCATATCCAAGTGAGGTTATCTCTAGGAAACATATATCTCTTTCATTGTCTTCTTCTCCTGGAGAATCAGTAATGTAAGTCCTATAACTTAAAGGGAGACATCCCAATGTCTGTACTAAAGATTATCTGTACTAAAGCTCATTGGTGTCTCTTCAGTAATTCCATGAAATGTAATAGTAGATGCCATTTTATGTGGTATTAAAGAGTCTGAAATCCCTCCAAGTAATTGAGGCTCATTAGTAAATACTTTAATATTAGATCTGCTCCAAGTAGTTGGATGCAGTAAGGGAGGATTTGGAAAATAGGTCCAGTAAGCTTTCCCTTCATTATCATAAGCATGAATAGGCAGTACCTGAGTTGAAATGAGAGCAATCAATGCAAAAAAGAAAGCCTCTGGGGTTTTAGGTTTTCCAGAGCCATTCACCGTGTCTTCAGCAGTGGCAGTCAGAAATTTCACTTGTCTCCAAGTCGGCAGGTCTGAGTTGCGAGTTGCGGATGATTGTGCAAGACGCAACTTTTTCATCTTAAATACTAGCCCGTTTTCGTCCATCTGATTGGGTTGGTAAGGGATCCAATACTCTTTGTTCTTCCTCCTTTGAATAGGGCTCATTGTAGTGATGTATCAATCTGTCTGGAATCCACAAAGGTGTTTCAGCATCCAGTGGAAATACACAAACATAACCTCAACCGGATGTCAGCACGACATCAGGTCCTCTCCACTTACCAGATAATAAATCTTTCCATTTTACTAAACTTTGCTTTGACCTTTTACTTTCCCAATGTCTCATCATTGCAGTATTTCCCTCCTTGTCAGTATTTAGATGATTTAAAACAAATAAAGCATGTTGTAAAATATGATGTGGGGAAGAGTATTTAAGCTCTTCCTCTTTTAACTTATTTATTTGTATTTTTAATCTTTGATGGCTCCTTTCTACTATTGCTTGTCCTTGTGGGTTATAAGGAATTCCTGTAGAATGAGAAATATTAAATCTGGAACAAAAATATTTAAATGTTTTTGATGTATAAGCAGGAGGATTATCAGTTTTTAATTTTTTAGTCATTCCTAAAACAGAAAAACAAAGGAATAAATGTTGAATCACATCCTTGTAGGCTTCCCCAGTTCTGGCTGAGGCCACAATAACATGAGAAAAGGTATCGAATGTAACATGAACATAAGACAATTTTCCAAATTCTGACATATGAGTTACATCCATTTGCCATAAGACATTAGGTAAAAGTCCTCGAGGATTAACTCCCATCTGTGGAGAAGGAATAAGTTTAGGACAAACATGACAATTTTTAACAATAGTTCTAGCTTCTTCTCTAGAAATATGAAATTGTTTTTGTAAGGCAGATGAATTTTGATGATGATTTTTGTGTGATATAATAGCTACTTCTATAGCTGTTAAAATAAAATTTTTAGCTAAGTGATCAGCATGGGTATTCCCCTGAGCAAGGTGACCAGGTAATCCGGAATGTCCCCGAATATGACCTATAGAGAAATGTGAAGTTCTGTTATGAATTAGATATTGAAGTTCTTGTAGCCTATGTATAATTTTAGATGAAAAGGAGAACGTTGCTGTTTCTGTGGTTGGAAACAGTTTAACAATGTATAATGAGTCTGTGTACAAGTTAAAGAGTTGAGCAACAGTCTTGAAAGCATAGATGACTGCTTCTAATTCAGTTCTTTGTGCAGAAGTTTCTTGTGTCCATTGAACTGTGGGTTGAGAATTAATTATTGTAACTGCTTTTCCATTTGACAACCCATCTGTAAATATTAACATAGCATTGTTAATTGGAGTTGAGGAGCCCCATTTAGGAAATATTATTTCTGTTTGAAGTAAAAAATGTAGTAAAGGATTATTGGGCAAGTGGAAAGAAATTTTTCCTGTAAAATTTAGAAATGCAATAACCCATTGATCATCAATTTGTAATAATTGGTCAAATTGTTCTCTTGTGTAAGGAATAATTATTTCATGCATTTCACAAGCAAACAATTCTTTACTTCTAAATCTGGCCTTTAATACCAAAGAAGCTACCAGAGTAGGATAAGACATTAATATTTTCTTTCCTGATACTGGTAAGTGTATCCATTCAAGTGGATCATTTTGCCATAAACAACCTGTTGGAGTATGTTTTGTTTTTAGCACAATAAAAACCCAAGGCAAGTTATAATTAACTTGTTGCAAGTGATGTTTTTGAATTGCAGTTTCAACAACTTGTAAGGATTGTTCTCCTTCTTTAGTTAATACTCTACTTGAGTTAGGATCTGAATCACCCTTTAGTATTTCAAACAAAGGTGTTAAATCATTAGTTGAGAGTTTTAAATAAGGTCTAATCCAATTTATATCTCCCAATAATTTTTGAAAATCTTTTAACATTAATAATTTGTCTTTTTGAATTTGTAACTTTTGAGAGCTGACACAATCTGTTTTTATAGTTCTTCCTAAATAATTATAAGGAGGTTCTTGTTAAATTTTTTCAGGAGCCACTGTCAGACCCCACCTCTGTAAACCTTTAATTAAATCCTGTAATATTATTTGTAACAAATGGCTTTGAGAATGTGCAATCAGTATATCATCCATATAATGAATCATATAGCAGTCTGGATACTTTTGTCTACAATTAATTAAGGCTTGATCTACAAACTTTTGACATAATGTAGGAATATTTTTCATTCCTTGAGGTAATACTTTCCATTGAAATCTTTGATAAGACCTTCGTAAGTTAGGCAATGGTAAACTAAATACAAAACACCATCTATCTTGTTTAGCTAAAGAAATAGTAAAGAAGCAATCTTGTAAATCAATAACTATAATTTGATAGCCTTCAGGGACAGCCACAGAAGGGAGGCCAGGCTGAAGTGCCCCCATAGTCTCCATTGTATTATTAACTGCTCTTAAATCCTGCAGTAATCTCCATTTTCCTGATTTTTTCTTTATAACAAATATAGGTGTATTCCATGGACTATTGGATGGCTCTATATGTCCTAACTGTAATTGTTCCTGTACTAATTTTGTGGCTGCTTCGAGTTTTTCTTTTGATAAGGGCCACTGTTCCACCCATACTGGTTGGTTGTCCTTCCAGATAATTGGGTCAGCCTGCCTGGTAACAGAGGCTCCTATGAAAAAGGCGTACTTTTCTCCTGTTCATCAGTTAAAGTAATATTAAGTTGTTCCATTAAATCTCTTCCCCATAATGTAAAGGGGAGAGAAGGAATAACATATGGTTGAAAAGTCCCAGTTTTTTCTTTTTCTCTCCAATGTAACATAACAGAGTTTTTTGCCACATTGGAGGCTAATCCTAGCCCCACCAAAGTAGAAGGGGATTTAGTATTTGGCCAGCTAGGAGGCCAATAATGAGCTGCAATACAAGTTACATCCACTCCTGTATCTAGCAATCCTTTGAATTTTTGCCATTTATATCTATAGCTTTCATAGGCCTTTGTTCTGAAATGTTTTGTACCCAGGCCACAGTATTAGTTGATTCAAAATCCTCTTTCCTTTCTGGGGCTAGTACTTGATTTGGAAGTTTAAGATAGGGTATTAACAATAACTGAGCAATTCTCTGTTGAGGAAAAATCTGTACTGTCTTATATGGGGGATAGACCATAATTTTTATTTCTCCTAAATAATCTGAATCTACTACACCAGGTATTACCTGGATTCCTGCTTTTGCTATAGAACTTCTTTCTATTATTAGGCCCATATGTCCCTCAAGCAAAGGGCCAAATATGCCTGTTGGGATTAAAGTAACCTCTGATTCTGGAGTAATAATTAAATGCTGAGAGGAAGGCAGATCTAATCCTGCACTTCCTGGGGTTCCTCTGGCCAGGTCATTAATTGTTGTCCTACAAATGGATTGGGGGATCCCCAATTGTTTGGAGGGGACTGGGGAAGGCCCCTCATCCCATTTTTTTGGATAAGGTTCATTGGCTTGAAATCCTGAATAATTTTGCCTTAACTGTTTTATAGAAGGCATGTTTGAACCTCCTTGTCCTAGTCCATTAAGCAAATGGCCATCTTTATGAAATCTGGATCTACATTCATGATTCCAATGAAATCCTCTTTGACATTTAGGACAAAGTGTTTTTGGAGGAGTTACACCATTATTATTATTAGGTGAAAAATTGGATTTTTAGGATTTGGACAATCCTTGGCAAAATGCCCATGTTGTCCACAAGAAAAGCAATTTCCTTGAGGTCTGCTAGGATGACCAGCAGGCCTAGGAGCATTAACATTTTGATTAATACCTTTAAGATATTGTGAATAAGTTTTTCCTTGTAAGGCAGCAGCCATAGCCATTCCTTGAATATGAGCTGGGCTACTGTCCATACAGGTTTTAATATAGTCTGAAAGAGAGCCAGTTTTTCTAATTGGTCTTAATAGATCCTGGCAAGTAGGATTAGCATTTTCAAAGGCTAATTGTTTTAATAAGTGTCGCTGGCTCTTTGCGGTACCAAATCCGTGGGTATTTGTCACTGCCTGCAGCAACAATTTGCACGGGTCTTTATGGGTGGTGGACTGGAAACTGAGCCACCTCTATTTCTGGACTGCTTCCTTCCTTGCTTGCTTGCTTATAGAGGATAGAGGAAATGAGGTTTACTTGCTTTGAGAGGAGAGAGAGAGAGAGAGACTTTGTTTAGAGGAAGAGAAACTTTGCTTATCAGGAAGAGAAACTTTGCTTAGAGAGAAAGTTTTAGAGAAAGAGAGGCTTCTACGCTTATCAGAGATCTATTTCTTCTTAGTCCTGCTTCTTCTTAAAGGTGCGTCCTGCATCCTGTGAACTAAGGGTGCGTCTATCTGAGGTGCTTCTTAGTGATGCGTCCCGTGTATTGCGATCTACCTATCTGTGATCTAGAGATGTGTTCTCAATTATCCGCTCTGTGATCTGCCTTCCCCCGCTGCCTGCTGCTTCTCTCTGTGAGCTGCTTCTATCTGCTTGCTGCCTTTTCTTCTTCCTTTCTGCTAGTGTCTTCTACTCCACTTCTTTCTGCTAGCTGCTGCTCTTACTGTCACACTCCCACCCACTGCCCGCTTATATTCCCTCCAGGAGGTGGAAGGCAGGGCCACGCCAGTTGCGATCAGGTGAGGAGCCAGCTGCCCTATCATGGCAAGGGTTAAAATGAGCAAGCCTGAGCAGGCGCGCTGGGGAACACCTGTGCACGTGTTGTGCGCGTGGACTTAACTGAATATGGCCAGTGATAAATCACCTGAGTGTGCTTATGTTAATTAACCTCCTCACTGCTGATGTGATCAGGCGCCGTTCTGGCTGGCACAGCCCCCAACACTGAACAAAATTCTGTAAAAATGCTTCATTTGAATTGAGCCTGGACCTCCAATAAAACAGGGAAATCAGTGTTTACATAATCACTGTGCCTCTTGAGTGATATCAGCAGAAACTAAGTTATGTATTCAGCACCAATTCACTCATTTTATTGAAGTAAAATATATCTTTCCAAAGCATAGAAGAGATGACTAAGAAAATGAGATGCCAAAACCAGATTTCTTTTATCATCACCTCTAGTTTTCCCAGCTGACATTTCAGTTGACATAAAAATGGCCAAGGTGTACAAGTTCAATTCATTTGAATTCTGGGTCTTGGAATGTGCCCCAGAAGTCTACTACTTCCCAAACACTTCTGTAGTTGACATTTTGAATTTCCTGCCATTAGAAAAATGTGAGTACCTTTCTTCATCAAGAACTTGGTGATTAAATCCCCACTTCAGCATATTTGTGAGTATCATAAAACCTATCAGTTTTTGAAAATTGTGTTATCTCCATGAATGCCTACTCTTAAGCAATCCAGGACAGGGAGTGAGAACTATTGATTCCTGCCACAGTGTCATGCTGAAAACTCTCATTGGAATGAACTTCCAATGAAAAGTCCTACTTTTCAAATTGTGTTCTATGCACTTCATATAACAGAAGAGAAAATATTGAGAAGTGAAGGGTTAGTATTTTTAGAAGAGGCTGAATATATTAGTTTACTGAATCCTCTTCAGTCTGACTCTGTAAAATGCTTGACTGGAAAACCATCCCAAGGTAAAAACAAGCACATTCTAATGAATTTTTAAATTTCACCTTCAAAAAATAATCCTGCCAGATTTCTTAGTTGCATGGAAAGAACCACTGTCTTCAAAAGTTGTTGTCATGAGAGAAAGATTTATCCCTGTCTATTTAAGGAGAAAAATAGTTATAGATGAACACTGAGCAGACAATTTTCTCAGTGGTCTGTGGTGACCTGGGGCAGGAGGAGAGGCAGGCGCATGTTATAAATATGTGCTCAGATCGTTATTACATAGGGATATTTTTTGTTTATTCAGACCTAAATTCCAAGACTTTACAACCACAATCAATTCCTACTTGTCCCACACTGCCTCCTGGAATTCTCGTTCCAAATATTCTAACCAGCAAATATCTGGGAAAATAAGAGGCCTAGTGGAGGTGCTGGATCTTCTCAATTCAAGTATGGGGGTTGATGAGCAAGTAGGTTTCTGGGGCAAAATCAGTTTCCCTAAATTATGGGAGGCATAAGCAATTTTGTCAGATTCTGTCTGTAAATATACATATGAAAAGGAAGAGAATATTGCTCACTGGGCAGTGTCCAGGTACAATAGATGCTGGCAGAATAAAGGAAAATAATGTGACACCAAATTTTCATACTACCTGTGGTATTGTTTGCAGCAAATCTTCTCAAGGATTGTTTCACTGAGCTTAGTTCTAGAAAGTTACTTCCTTTGAACTGCCCATCTTTCAAAATTCTGCTACCTTGGTTTTGATCTTTCTCAAAGAAAAATCTAAGTTGGTTAGCATATTTTGTGAAGTAAGAACAAAATTGGAGACATCAAAGGTATTCAATGTTAAAAGAGCTGGCATCCAGCAACTTGGGATTGAAGGGCAGGAGATTCCAGGCTCAGGTAGAAGAGTGTGTGACTGTTTGACATATTTGACTCCATGGAAATGTTGTACCAGTCTATATGGGCAATGACTAAACAGACTCCATTTTACCTTAAAACTCCATGGTATATAGGAAATGCTTCTCTGATGGAATGCCCCACATCTGTACCTGTGAACAGTTGCTTAGCATGCCTTTTTGGCAATATAAAATGATGACATTTCGATTCTTGTATAATGAAAAATTTTTCTCTTTTTGATTCCTAGTTTCCTGAACAATGTACCATGTTACTGGTGATGTCAACAGTGATTGTTTAGATGTTAGTAACCATTCTTTAGTTTGTACCTAAGTAAGGTCATTTTGACCCACTTCAGATCTCATGATTTCAGATTCCACGATAGCAACAGACACTTACGATTGATATACTGATTTATGATATAAAAACCCCTGCAACCCTATGGTCAGGACTGTTCTCACAATAGCAAATATTGTGGCATTATGTGAGACAATCAGTTGGCCAGCTTAATAAAGACTCTCACATTTGGACTTCTCAATGGTGATTGGTTTTTCTTAAGTTGTACCCCACAACAAGTGCACTTTTTATTTTTCTCTGAAGTTCATGTTTCCAGGCCTGGGGTAACATGGGTCCAAATGAGAGTCTGCTCTGACATCCTGGCTGCTCTGCAGATACTGCCTGATGTCACAGAAAGGCAGAATGACAGAACGATGACATAACAGTTACCAAGGCAACAAGAGAATCGTCTACTACTGGTCACTTCAGACAATGAATCAAGTCAAGCACTGACTCAACAGTGATGGTAAGAGGGAAGAAGAAGGGAGCGAGTGCCCTGAGCCTACTGTTTTCAAGAATTGCGATCCTAACTTCTTTGCCCCAAAAGAGAGGAGCCAGGGAGTGTTGGGGTCGCAGCCCTGTGGGGTTATGAGCCATCCAGTTTCCCTCCAGTGCAAGAACCCTACTGAAGCCTGACAGCCTGCACTAACCTGCATGACTGCTGGGTGGCGCTGTTGATGTTTTGCTGCACCAGGCTTTATGGCCACATAGCCACCCATGTTCTGCTGCAGACAATTGGTCCCACCAGGACTACTGGACCTGGGAGGAATGGATGCGCTCAGGAGGGTTGGAGGATCACCCAGCCTAGTAGTGGTCCCAGTGGCATTGCCCTCTGAAACCACTCTTATGGGTCTGGGTTCACTCAATATTTGCCCAGTCAGGTAACTGGCCCAGGGCCTTACCAGTGAAACAGGATGTTGGGTGTTGACTGCTGAGGGCAGGGATGCAAACTGCTGCTTCGTGGATTTGGTGATGACTGAATTGGGATACATCTACAAACTCTGGTGGGGTTCTCCTCATTTTCCTTGAATGTCCAAACTCATGACAACTGGAACCAGTGAAGTTTTACTACTAAATGGAGGTGAGTGACTGCTGTGGTTCCTAGTGAGGAGAGGAGGGAGTGAATCACTGAGTAACATGTGATGGAGGCCAGGAAAGGGATAGTAAACAAAGAGAGATGTTCTGTGCACATTCCACCTGCTGAGCCTCACTTGGTTTGCTGCTGGTGCACAACTAGGCTGCACTGTGAAATTCACTTCATAGAAACTTCTAAGGGGACCTTGAACTCACCTTTTAAGGGCAGAAATTTCTGTCCAAACTCTTTTGACAGAAGGGTTCATCCTTTTGCACTCATTACTGCCTGTCTGACACAGAGCCCTCTGTGATAATATCAAATGTGTTTAGCAGCCTCTGAAATTTGCAGACTATAGCCTAGTGCCCCAGAACCTAGTACAAATATGCTGCTATAAAGTGAAGGTTTTGGATGATACAAGGGCCTGATTGTGACAAGATGAGCACAATTTTCCAGAGCATATCATCATCTATCATGTATCATGATGAAAGAGAGGAATGTTACAAAGCTTCAAAGCTGAACATGTAATAAGGATGAGTTCAGGACATTCTGTGGGGCAGTAAAACACAGGGGTGTTTGAGATGAAAACCAATGTCAGTGAACAGACAAAAAAAAAAAAAAATCATTGTTTATGGTTTCCCAAAAAACACAAGGACATTTTTTCAGTTTCAAACTACTATACCAATATGACAGGAAGGAATTTTGAGATCATCCTGTAAGCAACAATAATTACTGACCATAATTTAATTTGCAAATAACATTTATGATCTTGCAAATCCTTGGCTATTTCTTGTGGCTTGCAAGGGACAGATGATTACACATATGTTGATTTTGGTTTACTGGCACATGATTGGTGAAAAAAGATTTTCCTTCCGCCAGAGCACCTACATCCCAGCACTTGAATTTAAACAAGTTCATATTTGGAAATACAGTCCTAAATAATGGCTCTCAAAATAGTGCACCACAACATCAGAAATTTAAATAAAATCTTCTCTGCTAAAATACAAAAATGAAGACCCAATTTGGGTGAAACAAGAATTTTATAAACAGAAAATTTTAAAGAATAACTAATAGTGTGACAGGACATACTAAGCAGGAAAAACAGATAATAAAGCATTTCCAAAATTCAAAATCTTTTTTTAATAGTAAATATTTTTATTATTGGTTTTGTCAGAAAATCTTCTACAGTTAATTCCTGATGCATAATTATTATATCACTCCTGGAAAAACAAACATCTGAGGTTAGAATGGAGAACAATTAAGAGATTTCACTTTAAAATTTACATTCATCAAACTATCCTATAACACATCATTTCTCTGAGTATCACTTTGACTTTGTATGATAAAACATTAAAAGAAAGCACATATGCCAAAAGTCTTACATTCTCTAATTTTTAAGTCAATCATCAAATTTTTCTAGATCTTTTTCCTTTCTATTGCAGCACCATAGATTGAACCCAGGGCTTCCTACATGCTAGATAAGTATTCTACCACTGAGTTATACCTACAGACCCAAATTTTCTTAGATTTTTTAAGACATGAAAACAAAAATTATTTCAAATAATGCCACACAAACACCACACACATTTGTAATGAGGTGCACCATCCAACTTTAAGCCTCTTCTTTTCCAGGTCTTATCTAAAATAATCCTCACTAGTTTCTTGGAATTTTTTTATCAATCATATTTTGGGCCTATTTTGCTTCAATGGGCAGAAATTAAAATATGCTAATAATCTATAGTGAGAATATGGTAGAATAAGTGAGTTTCCTAAATTCTCAGGGGCATCAATAGAAACAATAATAAGCTGGGCAATTTCATGTGGTCATTTTTTCTCTGAGGCTGGTGTCTCTGATTTGATTATCCTAGCAGCTTCCAGAACAGAAAGTGGGTTTACTTTGTCTCCCAATTCTTTTTCCTGGTGCTCAATAAGAATGCCCTGCTTTTCTGGTTCCACCATAAAATCTCCCCCAAGGATGAAGCCTTCACCTTCTAAGTTTCTAGAGATGCCTCCATTCCAGGCCCAGAAGAAGTTGAACCACACACTCAGAAGGGAAAATCCCATAAACTTCATCTTGTGCCTTTGTGGACCAGAGAACTTTTTATTTTCATCTAGGATGATGTCTCCCTTGAAATAAGACTGAAAGTCCTTCATTTCAGTCCCATTCTTTTCCTTTATCACTGCATAGAGGGTAACACCCAGGTCATCCAACTTGGGTTTCAGGGAGGACAGGTTCATAGCTCCCTCTCTACGGGGAAAACACCCTGACCTCCACACAGCCATAATCACAGCTGCACTCTATTCCCATAGCTCCTTTGCTTTGAAAGTCCTCGGTTCCTTCTCCAGTGTTTTCAGGTCTATATCTTCCACATATGCCAGTGTTTGGACAGAAACATGTCTGTGTTGGTCAGGAAGAGTGAAAAGACAGCAGCCCCCAGGGCTTCTGAATCAATGGACCACATTCCCATGGTGAAGACACTTGGGTCCTGTGCTGCAATGGACCCCACCTCTATTGACGTCACAGGTCTCACTAGAGCACTGCATGCAATGCCAGTCACCAGGACTCCCTGTCTGGCCCTCTTCTCCTCAAATTCCTTTTTTTGTTCTTGTAATTACTTGTATCCACTGCTAATATTCCCCATACTTAATGTCTCTGATTTCATTCTTTCAATGTATTTCTTTCACATAGGGGTTTTTGTGTCATTCCTTACCCTACAAATCACAGTCAAATAATTCCTAGAATCATGACAAAGATAAAATCACCACATCCATCATGCAATTCCACACAAAAACTCTAAAGAACATCCATCAAAATAACAATTTCTATAAAATTCTACATTAGTACTGAGAGTGTACCTCAAATGATACAGGGAAACCAGGTTTTAAATTCCCACTGTGCCTCCCAAATAATATCAGCAGAAGCTTAAGGTTATATATTCAACCACAGTTCAAACAATTTTTTAAGAATATAATATCCATCCCAATGCAAAGCACAACAGACCGAGGAAATGGATGTCCAACTGCAGTTCTCTTTTCTCTTCACCTCTAGTTTTCCAGGTGACAATGCAGTTGACTTGGAAAACACCCAACTGTACATTACCACTTCATTTGAATGGAGGCTTTCAGTGTGCCCCAGAAGGTTACTCCCTTAAAAAGACTACTTCAGCTGACAATTTGAATTTTATAGCATTAAAACCTGGTGAGCATCTTCTTCTTTGAGATCTTGCTGATGAGATACCCACATCAGCATATCATGGGAATGATATAACCTATCAGTTCCTGAGAGTTGTCTCATCTACAGGAATACCTGCTCTTAGGAGATGAAGGACATGCGGGAAGACTGCTGAATGCCACCCCAACTTCACACCAAAAACTCTCATTGGAATGAGCTTCCACTTCAAACTGGTAGTTTTCACACTGTGTTCTATTCACTTGATTTAACAAAGGAGAAAATGCCAAGAAATTAGAGAGTTGGTATTATCTGCAAAGGCTCTGTAAGGTAGGTGACTGGATTCTCTTCTGGTCGGACCCTGTGAAATGGATTGAAGGAAAACCATCCCAAGGCAAAGCCGAACAACTTCTTAAGAATTTTTAATTGCAGTTTTTGGAAGAATCTTGAAAGAAACCTTGGTTGCATATCAAGAACCACAGTCCTGGGGGATATCACAAGAGAAAGATTTATTCCTGTTTAAGGGGGAAAAGGATGTAGCTGAACATTCAGCAGAAAATTATCCCAGTGATCCACGGGGGCCTGGGCATGAGGAGAGGCAGCCTCTTGTAAAATATTACAGAGATTTTGGGGATCATCCACAACTGAAACACAAGCCATTGCAATTGCCATCTACTCATTCCATTCTCACTCTTCCTATTACCCTGGCCTTTTCCTTTGAAACAGTCTAAGCAGCAGATATCTGGGAAAAATGCACAGCCCAGTGGAAGTGCTGTATCTTGGCAGTTACCTCAGGTAGTGATAGGCTGAGGAAAGAGATATTTAAGGGTACTTCAGGGGAAGCCATTTTCCCTACGTTAGGGAATGCCTAAGCAAGTTACATAGACCCTGTCTGTAAATACAAATAGGCAAGGGGAAGAGGAGATGGTTCATGTGATTTGTGATTCACAGCAAGACATTTCCTGGCAGAAAAAAAGGAAAAACAAAACACATCCAATTTTCACCCTTTGCATAGTTATATTTGCATCAATTTATCTCAAGATTTATTACAATATGATTAGTTGCAGAAAGTCATATCTATTCAACTCTCATTCCTTCACCTCCCTTCAAATTTCTACTGAACTGGTTTTGATCTTTCTAAAGGAAATACCTAACTTGGTTACCACTGCTCCTGGAAATGTAGAGCCAGATATGCCAGAGCTACAACATTTAAAGAGGAAGGGGTTGTCATTTGGCATACAGGCTTTGAAGGGTGGGGAGGATCCAGGCTGCAGTAAGGGAATGCACTATGCTTCTCTTCCCAGGGGGTTTGTCTGGGCTTTTCCAACACGGGTTTCAATGAATGACTTCCCTAACATCCTGGGTGTGCTGTCAATACCACCTAACATCACAGGAAGGAGGAACGAGAGCATGATGATGTCACGCTTCTCATGGCAACCAAAGACGATTTTGGTACTGGCCACATCAGACCAATATCAAGACAAGAACAGGCTTGGGTGTGATTGTAAGAGCATAGATGAACTGAGCAAGTCCCAGGGGACTGCTCTTTTTATGAAATGTTATCCTAACATTCTCACCCAGGAGCAGAGGAGCCAGGGTGTTTTGTGGGGCACAGACATGTGGACCTTTGATCAGACCACATACATCCAGGACAAGGGACCCCACTGAAGACTGACAGGCCTCAGTATCCTCCGGGAACCCTAGGTGGTGCAGTCCTCTTTTGAAAGCATGAAGCATCATGGCCCACCGATCACCCTGCCCCTGCTCTAAGCAATTCACCCATAGAAAGTCTAGTAGACCCGGGAGGGCGGAGGCTTCATGTGTAACCAAGTTTATTACTGTTCCCTGTGGAATTGACCTTGGAATGTGCTCCTGGAGGTGGAATCACAAGGAGTTCTGTAAGTCAGGAAAAAGACCAAGGGCCCTACCAGCAACATGGAATGATGCCTGTTGACAGCTCAGGTCAGGGGAGCATGCAGTGCATCTCGGGGGGTTAGGTGATGATTGAATTGGGAAACATCACACCATCACTGCAGGGATGCCCCTCCTTTCCTTGAATGCCCAAACATGAGACAGCTGGAAATGGGGAAATTTGAATTCTCAGTAGAGTTGGGTGCCTGCTCTAACCCCTAATGTGGAGAGGATGGAGTCACTCACTGAAAATGTGGGGTGGAGGCTAGGAGAGAGCCAGCAAGAGATGAGAGATATTCTGTATTCACTCCACCTGCCTGGCCCTATCTCCTTTGCTGCTGCCTTACAACTAAGCAGCACTCATGAATTCCCTTGGTATCAGTTTCCAAGGGACCCTTCAACTCACCTTTAGATACCAAATTATCTGGTCAATCTGTTTTCACATAAGGGTACATTTTTTAAATTCATTTTTATTGTAAACAAATGGGATACACCTTGCTTCTCTGTTTGCACATGAAGTAGAGGCATGCTGTTTTGTTATCAGACATTTACCTAGGGTAATAGTTTTTGAATCATTCTGTTACTTTTTTGTTTTCCCCCACCCCTCTTATTCCTCTATACAGTCCCTCCTTTCTCCATTCTTGCCCCCTCCAACCCCCCATTATGTGTTATCATCCACTTATCACCAAGATCATTCATCCTTTAATTTTTGGGGATTGGCTTATCTCACTTAGCATGATATTCTCCAATTTTAACCATTTGCCTGCAAATGTTTTTATTATTCTTTACAGCTAAGTAATATTCCTTTGTATATATATACCACAGTTTCTTTATCCATTCATCAATTGAAGGGCATCTAGGTTGGTTCCACAATCTGGCTATTGTGAATTGAGCAGCTAGGAACATTGATGTGGCTGTATCTCTGTAGTATGCTGATTTTAAGTCCTTTGGGTATAGGCCAAGGAGTGGGATAGCTGGGTCAAATGGTGGGTCCATTCCAAGTTTTCTAAGGAGTCTCCACACTGCTTTCCAGAGTGGCTGCACTAATTTGTAGCCCCACCAGCAATGTATGAGTGTACCTTTTCCCCCACATCCTCTCCAACACCTATTGTTTGTATTCTTGATAATCACCATTCTAATTGGAGTGAGATGGACTCTTAGGGTAGTTTTGATTTGCATTTCTCTTATTACTAGAGATGTTGAACATTTTTTCATATGTTTGTTGATTGCTTGTAGATCTTCTTCTGTGAAGTGTCTGTTCATTTCCTTAGCCCATTTGTTGATTGGGTTATTTGCATTCTTGGTGTAGAGTTTTTTGAGTTCTTTATATATTCTGGAAATTAGTGCTCTATCTGAAGTATGTGTGGCAAAGATTTTCTCCCACTCTGTAGGCTCTCTCTTCACATTACTGAGAGTTTCCTTTGCTGAGAGAAAGTTTTTAGTTTGAATCTATCCCAGTTGTTGATTTTTGCTTTTATTTCTTGTGCTATGGGAGTTCTGTTAAGGAAGTCTGATCCTAAGCCAACATGTTGAAGATTTGAACCCACTTTTTCTTCTATAAGATGCAGGATCTATGGTCTGATTTCAAGTTCCTTGATCCATTGTGAGTTGATTTTTTTGCAGGGTGAGAGATATGGGTTTAGTTTCATTCTGTTGCATATGGTTTTCCAGTTTTCCCAGCACCATTTGTTGAAGAGAGGCTATCTTTTCTCCATTGCATATTTTGGCACCTTTGTATCACATGAGAAAATTGTATTTATTTGGGTTTGTGTCTGTGTCCTCTATTCTGTACCATTGATCTACCTATCTGTTTTGGTGCTAATACCAACCCGTTTTTGTTACTATTACTTTGTAGTATAGTTGAAGGTCTATTATTGTGATATTTCCTGCTTCACTCTTCCTGCTAAGGAGTGCTTTAGCTATTCTGTGTTTCTTCTTCTTCCAGATGAATTTCATGATTGCTTGCTCTATTTCTGTAAGGTAGGTCGTTGGGATTTTAATTGGAATTGCATTGAATCTGTATAGCACTTTTGGTAGTATGGCCATTTTGACAATATTCATTCTGCCTATCCAAGAACATGGGAGATCTTTCCATCTTCTAAGGTTTTCTTTAATTTCTTTCTTTAGTGTTCTGTAGTTCTCATTGTAGAGGTCTTTCACCTCTTTTGCTAGATTGATTGCCAAGTATTTTATTTTTTTCGAAGCTATTGTGAATGGGGTATTTTTCCTAACTTCTCTTTCTGAAGATTCATCACTTATGTATAAAAATGCATTGGATTTATGAGCATTGATCATATCCTGCTACTCTACTGAATTTGCTTATGAGTTCTCAAAGTTTTCTGGTGGAATTTCCTGGTTCCTCTAAATATATAATTATGTCATCAGTAAATAGGGATAGTTTGAGTTCTTCTTTTTCTATTCATATCCCTTTAATTTCCTTGGTCTGTATAATTGCTCTGGCTAGAATTTTGAGGACAATGTTGAATAGAAGCGGTGAAAGAGGGCATCTCTGCCTTGTTCCAGTTTTTAGGGGGAATGTTTTCAGTTTTTCACCATTTAGAATGATATTGGTCATGTACTTAACATAGATGTCCTTTGCAATGTTAAGGAATGTTCCCACTCTCCCTATCTTTTCTAGTGTTTTGAGCATGAAGGGATGCTGTATTTTATCAAATGCTTTTTCTGTATCTATCACAATAATCATGTGATTCTTGACTTAAATTTTCTGGCCAATCTGTCTTCACATAAGGGTACATCTCGTTGACTCGACTACTGCCTGTCTGGCACAAGGACTTCTGTGAAAATGTCAAGGGTTTCTTTTACCAACCACTGGAGGATGCAGACTACAGGCCAGTGTCACATTCCTGATGCTCCAAAAAAGAGATATTGATGAATAAAACAAGTGCCTGATTGTGGCATGATGAGCACAGTTTAAAACAACATAATACCATTTTTCTACATGAATCATGCTGAAAAAGAGGAATCATACATAAGATCGAAGTTGAATATTCAAAAATGAAAAATTAAAGGACCATTTTGGACCACACAATGCAGAAGGTGGATGGAGAAGGAAGCCAACTATAGTGAAGAGACACTAAAGGAAATTGTCACTCGTAATTATCTCCCCAAAAATTCCAGGACATTTCTTCAGCTTGAAAATAGTATACAAATACAGCAAGAAGTAATTGTGAGATCATTCTGTAAGCATGAATAATTACTGACAATAGTAAAACTGGCAAAGAACATCAATGTCCTAGCAAATTTCTGGCTCTTTCCTGTTGCTTGCAAGATATGGTTGATTATACATGTGCTTATTTTACTTTTCTGACACATGACATATGAGGAAAGGTTTTTCTTACACCAGAACAATTACACAAAGCACTTAAATATAAAGAAGTACAAATTTGAAAATGTGCATCTGAACAATGGCTCTGTAAATAGAGAGTACACAAAAAATTCTAAAATTTAAACAAAAGGAAGTCTGCAAAAATACAAAATTGAAAACCCAATGTGGGCAAAGCCTGAATTAAAAATCATAAAATTTCAGAGAATAACTAAATGTGCAATATGAAATACTGAGCAATAGAAAGCAGATACTAAAGAATTTCCAAAGTTCAGAATCATTGTTGATAATTGCTTACACCTTCCAGAAACATGTCACATACCTACCTATTGTCTCTGATTTCATTCTTTCAATGTCAGATCTTCCAAATAGGAGTTCTTGTGTCATTCCTTACCTTAAAACAATTGTAGTTATGTGTTTGTTCAATGGTGAGATTGTTACCCTGGAAGAGAAAGTATTTCACAGTGTGAATAAGGAATCTAGGGTGTGTGGACTTCACAGAAGATTTTTCTCTGAACTTCTCAGAACTTTCTCACATTCATTCAGGAATGAACCATGTAGAGACCCAACCTTACAATGAGAGTACTTTCCAAGTTTGGGAATATATTTATTCTCTATATCAGTTTCCTTGTGAACTTGAGTACAACAGGCTACCCACTCAATTTGTTTTTCTAGTGTCTTTTATAGTGTCTTGGTGGTATATTATTCCAGTTTTTCCAAGTACATATTTTTAAAAATTTATGATATGAGTTCTTTACTAAGTAGCAATAGGGTCTAACAATTAATTTACAGAATGCTAAATGGTAATCCCAGATAGACAAAATCATGTTTTCTGAAACTTAATTTTAAAAACGTTTTTGTGTACATGTGTCCTTTGTGCATCCTACAGGACATATTTCCCAACCAGTACTCAGTCTGACCCTGGTCTAAGTATGCACCCTGGCCTTGCTCACACTCTGGGACTTGGCTCTGGTCAAATTCTGGTTCCTGGCCTTGGTCACTCTATGGGTCTTTCCTGTTCACATCTGTGGCATTCCCTGTGGGGTTGGAGGGTGAGGAGAAAGAATCAGGCAGGTTTTCAGGAGATCTTAGTGTGCTGAGAGGGTGGGAGTGCATCCCTCAATCCTCAATGAAGAGCTGTCGGTCTTGCTTTTTCCAGATCCCTCAGAACAGCAAGTGATTACCATGAAGGCCTTGCTTACACCTGCCCTGGTGTCCAAGGGAGCCTGGCTTACTCCAGAGTCTCCTGTTGCAACAATAGTCTCTGCAACAGCTCTGAGAGACTCAGTGCCACCTAGGGTGCTGGCCCTTGCAAACTGGGTGACTTCCTCAGCAGACAGTGGTGGGATTCAGGCCAAGGCATGCTCCAGAGTGCAGAGTTAGGAGGCTGGAATCAGTCTCAGTTGCCAGGACTCCAGTGTCCACAGAATCCAAGGTCTTGGGGAAAAGTAGGGCAAAGGCCAGGCCTCACCTGACTACATGACCCCTTCATCCAGCCTGAATCCTCTCTCCCTCTACTCCTGCACCTGTGGTGATGACTGGACTAGCTTGTCCACCCTCAAAAACTGCCCATTTTTTATTCAAAAGTGGTTGCCTCTCAGCAAACCATGTATCTGTTCTCTACTCAGAGACCCGAAGGCCCAGAAAGCATCAGTCCTGATCCCCGTTTGTGGGCTCCAGAGGCACTGGACAGAACAAGAAACCAGGAAGCTGGTTGTGCATTGCTCCTAGCCTGCCCAGTGGTCCCTGTCTTCTCACTGACCAACCATACCACTCATCTCCCCTCTTCCTCCTCTTTGGGAGAAATGGTGCACAGCCTCTCCACTCGCTGCTACTCTGTGGTCAAGGTGGGGTCCCTGTGACTCTAAGCACTTACCAGCACCTCTTTCCTAGCAAAGTTGGGCTCTTCTGCAATCAGATCCCTCACTCCACTCATCCTGGAGCCCTAGACTTGGAAGACTGGAATCTGAAGCCACCTCTCAATCCTAGTTGACTCTCACCCAGGGTCAGGACTCAACATTGTATTTGTCCCAACATCCCAGAGGTGGGACATCTACAAACACTTAAATTGAACAAGAAATATAACCCTTGTGATGTATTCAAAATGTCATTTGCGTTTTTATTATATTCACAGAATTGGAAACTTCTTAAGGTAAAGGGACTTTCTGAACTTCAGTGCCCTGGGAGAAATCACATCCCAGCTCATCCTTCTGCTAATATGCATTCCTCTTCTCCCCAAGAGTTGGGATTCTCTGGTCATGATGACAAACCACCAGAGCACTTTATGTATGTGCAGTGACTGACATGTGAGTTCAGTGTGCCCATGTGTGGTTGGAGCAGAAAATCTCCCCTATCACACTGCCTGTGAATGCCAGGTATTGGTGTTCAGGTCCAGTCATTTGGTGGAGAGGGATTGACTCACCTGTGTGTAGGTGCCCTCTGAACTCACCTCCCAGGAGACAGAATTCCTGAGAATTTGACAGCAGTATCCCCCACCGATGGTTTCAAACTATACATGGTGAGGGCCACAGCCCTATTGTAGCCCCAGCATGGAGTCAGAAGCTGTGCTGAGCCTCAGACATAGCCTGTAATGTGTAACGGCCTTTGCCTTGGGTCAGAAAAGACCTTTGGTGAGCTTTTCACAAGGTAAAATGTCCCTGTAGCCTCTGCTCTAACTCTGGGCACAGTGTGGGTGTCAGCAAGCCACACCAAACATGTGGCTCATTTATTGTAAGCCTGTGGACACATAGGGAGTGTCCAGGGGTTAGGAGAAAACCAGAAAAATTATGAGTTAGTCTGGGATCAGCTAGGACTCTAGGGGACTGAGGCCAAAACTGTGGCTGAGTTTGTAAACACCAAGCTTCAAGTAGTTTAGTCTGAGGGGTGAATACAGCAGCCTGGTAAAGAATACTGGCACTTATCCTTCTTTTGAGCAGAAAGTGTGACTCCAGGGTTCAGAGGAACACACCCTTCCCAACTGCACATTGTTGCAACATGTGCAGGGCCATGTTTGCTGCACATGAGCAGTCGTTTCTAAAGCTAGTCTATGCCCTGCAGGCCTGGAGGCTCAGCATCCTCTCCAGGACCCACAAATGAACAATTCATATTCAAAGAGTAGCAAAGTAATGGAGAAACAGAAACAAATTAAACATTATAAAGAAATCAAAATGGAAATAATTAATAAACATCTCTTTACATTAACATGGAAAGTAAATGATCTCAACTTTCCAATTAAAAGATACAGATAGGCAGAATGCACTAGAAAATAAGACACAATTATGTATTGTTTACAAAGGAAACACTTTATAGGCATCAAGAATCACAGAAAATGAAAATTGATACAACATGTGAAGGGAACCAAAAACAGCAGGAGTATCTACTCTTCTATCTGACCAGCAGGCTTCAAAACAAAATTAAACAAAAAAGTCAAGAAAGTTCATTTCATAAGGAACAGGGAAAATTCAACATTCACATGTAACAATGAGAAGTAATTATGGCCCACCCTTGGGTGCAACTAATTACCTAAAAGGAACATTGCTTGAATCTCAACCTCAGAGAAACCCCAGTAAAATACTACTAGGTTCAGCACAACTTTCTCAACAATAGTTGGGTCATCCAGAAAAAATACAGCAAAAACACTTTGGACCTGAAAAATATTACAAATCAACAGGATTTAACAGACATCTAAAGAATATTTTATCTCACAACAGCTAAATAAAGTTTTTTCTCAGAAGTTCTTGGAAACTTCTCTGAAATAGACCATATTTTAGGTCATAAGGTGACAATTAGAAAATAAAAATTGATATAATTTCTTACTTTCACCAAATAATAATGTTATGAAATTAGAAATAGCATGAAAAACATACCAGAACCACAGACACACCACAGATATTGAAAAATGCACTTTTGAATGATGAATTTGTGATAGAAGAAATCAAAGTAGAAATTTTAAAATGCTCACAGGGAAATGAGCAGAATGAAACAGAGACTGTGGGACATTGTTGGGGCAGTTATAAGAGTTTATACCCCTGAGTGTCTTCGTAACAAATCAGAAAAATCTCAAAGAAACAAGCTAGTCATGCATCTCAAGGTCCTTGAGAAACAAAAGTCAACCAATCCAAAGCTAACAGAAGGAAGTAAATAATTAAGATAAGAACCAAAATCAAGTCACAGTAAAAACTCTAAAGAATGTTGAAATAAATAACTGTTTTTTTTTTTGAAAAGAAAAACAAGCTTGATAATCTCAGAGTCAATACAACCAGAAGCAAAAGAGAGAAGACCCAAAGTCAATAAAGAAAGAGATAGAAATGAAGAAATCATCATGGACACCATAGAAATCCAGTGGTTCACTGGGGACACTCTTGTAAACTTACACTATAAAAATACTGGAAAACCTAGGGGAAATGAATGCATTTCAAGGCACATACAACCTACCAGAATAGAATCAAAAGAACAAAGAAAACCTAAATAGACCACCAACTTGCAATGGAATAGAAGCAGTAACAAGAAGACTTTCAACAAAGGAAAACCCAGGACCAGAGGAACTCACAGCTGAATTCTACCAAATCTTTGAAAAACTAATTCCAGTGCTCCTAAAGTAATTTCATGAAGTAGAAATGGATGGGACATATTCAAATTCATTCTATGAAGTCAAATGAAATAAGAAAGCATCAAGAAATGAAAACCACTGACAAATATTTACAATGAACTTAAATGCAAAAATCCTTAATAAAGTACTAGCAAAGCATATTTAGCAACATATTGGGAACACTGTACACCATTACAGACTGGTTGGATCTAAGGTTTGTTAGAATGGTTTAACACAAAAATGTCAATAAATATAATTCATCACATATACAGAAATAAGAACAAAAATTATATAGTCACCTCAAAATATGCAGAGAAACATTTCAACAAATCTCAGCATCCATTTATGATAAAATTCCTGATATCCTAGGCACAGAAAGAACTTTCCTCAACATCATAAATGCTATATTCAACTAACACAAGCACACCTCATAGTAAATGGGGAAATACTGAAAATTTTTCTTTCAAATCTAGAACAAGACAAGGATTTCCATTCTCACCACTCCATTTAAATATAGTGCTAGGAATGCTATCTAGAGAAGGTAGGAAAGAGAAGGAAAGAAATGGGAATAAAAATAGGGCAAAGAAGACATCAAATTAGGACTGTTTGCAAAAAACTGCTGCAGCAGAAGTTGAAAAATTTCAACAAAGTATCCCTTTCCAAAATCAACATACAAAAATCAACAGGTTTTCTGTCTACCAACAATGAATCTGATGATAACAAAATTAGGAAAACAGTGGCATTCACAATAAACTAAGAAAAAAAGAAAGAAAGAAAGAAAGAAAGAAAGAAAGAAAGAAAGAAAGAAAGAAAGAAAGAAAGAAAGAAAGAAAAGAAATGGAAGGAAGGAAGGAAGAATTGAGAACAAATCTCACCAAGGAGGTGAAAGATCTCTGAATTTAAAGTTATACAACATCAAAAACAATTGAAGGAGACACATGAAGATGTAAATTCTTTCCATGTTCAGAGAAAGACATAATTGATATTGGTAAAATTATCATTTTACCAAAACAATACACAGATTCAAGTCAATCTCCATCAAAATACCCATGACATTCTTCACAGAAGTAGAAAAGAAAGTCCTAAGCTTCATTTAGACAAATAAAGGAAACCAAAGAGCCAAAGCAAATCCAAGTTGAAAAACAATGCTGCAGGCACCATGTTACATCATTCATATTACTGTACAGCCCTATCTAATAAATCTACATGATACTGTCCTAAAAAAAGGCACCCACACCAATGGCCCAGAATAGAAGACACACAACACACCCATCAACAGTCATGTTATCCTTGACTCAGTTGCCAAAAACTGGCATTGGAGAAAAGGCAGGCTTTGTTACCAGTGCTGCTGGGAAACTGGTTATCCATAGTTGACAGATGAGCCTGTACATTATCTCTCACCCTGCACCATAATCAGTTCAAAGTGGATGCAAGACTTTGGAATTAGACTAGAAACGATGTGACTCCTACAGGAAAACCTAGTGGCAACACTCCCACTTTAAGACACAGACCCATCTTTCTCAGTGGGAACCCAAAATGCAGAAAATACTACCAAGAGTCAATAAATGGTATGACTTAAAGTTAAAAAGCTTCTGTGCAGCAAAGAAATAATTGAGACTGTGAAGAGAGAACATGACATATGGTAGAAAATCTTTGCTAGCTACTCTTCTGATAGAAGAGTAATATCTAGAATGTATAAAGTACTTAAAGACTTAACATCAACCTCTGCCTCTGAATGAGCTGTTAGTACATGGGAAAATGAATTAAACACTCCTCAAAAGAAGAAATAGAGATAGCTGGCAAGTATATGAAAATGAGTTCAACAACATTAACTAGGGAAATGCAAACCAAACCTTCACTGAAAATTTTTCTTGCTCCAGTTGGAAAGGAAATCATCAAAAGCAGCGTGAACTGGTCTCTGTGTTGCACAACTGTAATCCCAGCAGCTGGGGAGGTTGAGGTAGTAGGATGGTGAGTTCAAGACCAGTCTAAGTAAAATTGAGGCTGCCAGCAATTCAGTGAGACCCTGTCTCTAAATAAAATACAAAAAGACTGGGGATGAGTTCACTGGTTGTGAGTGCCCCTGGGTTCAATTTCATGTAACCACACACCCAAAAAAGAAAAGAATGCAACAGTTTCAAAGGCTAGAGAGGCTGTGGAGAAATAGGATACACCTGTAGTGTTGGTGGGAATGTAAAGTAGCACAATCACTGTGGAGCTTTCTCAAAAGACTATGACCCGGCTATAGATACATCAAGATTCATCCTCAAAATTAAAGTCAGCACACTGTAGCAATACATGCACACCCAAGTTAATAGCAGCACAATTTACAATTGCCACACCTAGGAACCAGCCTAGGTGTCTGACCACCAATGGGTGAAGTCAGATCAAATGGGTATGTAGATACAATGTAGATTTATTCAGCCATGAAGAAAATTATATCACATCATTTTTAGGAAAATGGCTGGAACATGAGAAATTATGTTAAATGAAATAAGCCAAACTCAGAAGGTTAAGGTCCATGTTCTCTCCACATTCCAAAGCTGGAGGTAAAACAGGAGAAAGGTGGGGATGTCAGAAATCCAAGGGAGATCAGTAGTGAAGGGGACCAAGGAATGGGGACATTGCTGGGGAGTGTTGCTGGCCGAGGACATGGCTGCACTGTCTGCACATGCAGGTGTGTAGTAAAAATTCCATCATGGTGCACATCTGTGACTCCAACAGAAGGAGGAAGAAGTAAGAATGCCCAAGGGGAGGCTGGAGTGATGGCTTTAGCATTCTTCCTTTCTCATTGGTGCACCTGACCTCTGAGTATCAGGCCAGAGCTCATGGGGGCCAGGTCATGTGCACCTAGAGGAGGGGTCTGGCCATGCCCTTGACCCTGACCAGGGCACTCAGGGAAAAAATAAGGAGAGGTAAGGGCAGCAGCCCCAGGCACATTTCTGGTCACACACTTCACAGGCTTTAGTTGCTGGCCTTGGTGAGGCACACCCATCATGTCCTACCCAGGTGCTAGTCACAGTGCGTCCTCTTCTGTCCTGGACCCAGGCCAGTGCCTAGACTGGGCCACTGGTGCTCCTGCCCTTGATGCCGATGGCTTCCTGTAACTTTGCTCACTCTTCCCCATGCCAGGCACCAGCTATATATGCCTTTTCCTCTCTGCCTTGGTATCAGCCTTGCCCCTTCTAGAAACTTCCTGGGTGGCTAGCTGAGCTTTAGCCACAGCACTGTGGCAAGGTCCAGGACATTGCCTAACAATTTTTAGCAGGTGCTTCCTGCATCATCTTCTCAAGGGTATCTCTTTTTTATACTTATGGATGACTTTTACTTTAAAGGAATGATACAGTCCAAGAGCATGGGGAAAATATATGTCTCTGGAGGAATCCAGACATGGCAGGCACAGGCTGCTGAACATTTCCTGTCTGGGGCACCCATGATAATCTTCTCTCTAGCAAGAAACTTTGTGCACACGTGCAGTACATCTGCGTCCAGAGAAAACAGGTCTCGTGTCTGGATCAGAGGCTTTTGTTGAGAGGTAGTCACATAGAGGCATCGTGATACAGGATGCTCTCAGTCACTGAAACTTAGGCTCCCAGTGATAAAGGCAGACACACAAGAAGCATGCTGATATATGTGCATGGCAGTCCTGACAGACTGCAATGATCCAGTCCATTGGACAGGTGTACAAGAGAAGACCGTCAAGCATGACCATCAGACCATTCTGAGGGCACATTCCCAGGGTGGGCCAAAGGCCAGTCCTGAGTGCAGGTTTCCTTGAAGAAAAGCAAGGACAAAAAAGCAAGACACACTCAAGAACATTTTCCTCACCATCCACATGGGCCACTTAAAATTCAAAACTTTCCATTAGATGGGACATTGATTATGTAAACTCAAGACCACATTCAGTCATGGCTGAACTGAGATTTGACCTGTGGTGCTTTTATGCTCACCTGTGTTGTGCTTCCTTCTAACTATCAGCTCCTGGGGTGTTGAGCATTTAGAGACTACCCATCCACTGGTGTGAGGAAACACCTTGTAGACTAAAATTAGTCTGAGCCTTCTGCCATGCTTCTGGGGGAATACGAAGATGTATTTGCTCATACTTATCCCACCCGTCCATGGCCTTTTTCTTTACCTACATAGTTTCTCCAGGAGTGTGTGTCTATAAGGTCATTGCAACATTGATGGTTGTTACATTGTTGTTGCTTATGCATAAATGTATTTAGAGACAGTGCACTTTTGGGGGATGTGGAGAATCATGGATCAATCATAGTAGAACACACTTGTGATCAAAACCACTCAAAAGGTACAGACAAGATCATCACAAATCTGAGGCTAGTCTAGCCAACTTATCAACACACGTCTCATAATAAAATATTCTGAGGAGAAGCTCAGGGGCAGAGTACTTGCCTAGAATGTGTGAAACTTGTGTTCAATTTCCCCCCACCCCTGCTTAAGAAGAAAAAATTGTGGAGGCTCTAGATTTTAATTTGCTACTGGTACTACTTATTTTAAAAGGAAAACTGAAAAGAAATATGTTGCAAATTATCAGGGTTATAGAAGTCGGATCTTTTAAAATCCCTCAAAAAAAAAAAAAAAACAGGCAAGCATTTTAATCCAATTTTAAGTTAACAAGAAAAGAAAAAGAAATATATGCAAAAGTCTGGCAGGTAATATACTGAAGTCCCAAATGTTCATTATTCTGATTAAACAGGTACACTCCATAACCAATCTTGACTTAATAAGAATTTCATCCAGTATTCATCTGTACCCTAAAATATCAGCATTGTTTAAAATGCACAGACACTTTCAGTATTTCATGTAAAATATAAGGCTTCCTGAAATTGGGATCCTTCTGCCTCAGCCTTGTGGCTGGGGTGATGGGTGTGGCCAGGAGGAGAAGCCTCAGCAGCAGGTTTTGGCTCGATTTCAACCATGCTGGGTCTGGCTTCTGGGGAGTGGTGGAAGACTGCCCTGTCTACATCACTTGCTACTGGTGCCTGGCCTTTTGCCCAGGCTAGTGGTGAAGCCTCCTGGGCTTGCAGACACCTTCCACAGTCTCCCAAGAGAAGTGGTTCACCTGAGAGTTCTGCTGTCTTCATGTGCCCCCGACAGTAGAGGAAGCAAACCTCTTGTGTCAGGGCAGTGTCACCAAGACAAGTAGTGGTTTTACCTTTAATGAAGTTTATTTAATACAAAGGAAAATGGCACGTAAGAGGATTTGAAGAGACCTTCGTGTTTGCCAAGCTATGAACTGACTCAGGAGGAGAGGCTAAAAATTCTTTAAAACTCCATCACTGGGCAGGTGTCACAGGCCTGTAATCCCCAGTCACAGGGAGACTGAGGTAGTGAGATACAAGTTTGAGGACAGCCACAGAAACTTCAAGATCTTGTCTCAAAATAAAATGCCACTAGGCAAGAAAGATCACTGAAATCAATTCTCAGTATGAGTCAATTAAATAAATAAAATAAAAAATAATCCAGGTAGAAACCTTCTGGAGCTGAGTTGGTGGCAGTGCTGCCAAACTGGTAAGTTCAAGATGCTGGTGGACCCAGGGGGCTTCAGGGACTTGTGACAGTAGTGGCAGAAATCCCAGGCCTTGGTGGTTGCAGGCCTGCTTAAGAAAACTCTTCAGAGCCTGGAAAGTCAAAGGAATTCCTCAACTGGAGGACAGAGGCTACTGATAGCAGCCCTGTTCCAGACTCTGGACCGAAGTCCGCAGCCCCTGTGGTGCACAATAAGGGACAGTGTCCACACCCTGCCTCTTGCAGAAGAGCCAGACACCGAAGGGAATCCAGAGTGTTGTCTCCTGCTAGGGATTCCCCTGGTCACCACTGGGAGAGGAGAGAGGGGATTAGGGCAGGTGGAATCCCTGGGTGACCAAGGAGTCTTTCCTTCCTCAAGACCTAGATGCTGGCCAGGATCCAATCCCCAGGACCTAGATGAACAGGCACAGAAAGACAGAGCTGTCTGTCAGTCCTAAAGTGAGAGTGTTGGATAAGGATGAAGTGTAGGTAGACTCAGGACTCAGAAGACAGAAGAATAGGCAGAAAGCAGACTGCCCTAAACCTGGCTCCAGGGAGAACCACAGGAAGATTTGTATGAAGCAAACAGAACTGTGGTCACCTCTTTTCTCTGTGTTCAGCAGAGAGCAGAAGCTGTCAATTCTAGACTAAAGAGTTTCCATACCATTGCTCAAGGGACTGAATAATTATGGGTGATGAGCCATGCCCAGGGTTTCCTACATCTTTCTGAAGAGTGGATGGAGGAATATATTTAAGTATTTTCAGGATCTTCTCTGATATAGTCTGCTCCCTTTTGAACAAGATAGGAAAATTCATAGGACTTCTGAGATAGGCACAATGCACACCTTCAAAATACAGTGTGAAATATGAACCAAAAACAATTTTTGATCATCATGGATTTCATTTTCAGATTTTGAAATAGGACCATTTCAACCAAACCTGAGGTCACTAAAACTTTGACCCAAGGGATTCTCTCTAAAGGTTCTAAAACTTCTGAGTTCTATAGGATTAGAACCCCTCTTTCAAAAGACACTTAGTGTCATTCAATTCCTATGGGGAATACCGCTTGCACACAGATACTAGGTTTTCCCTGAATATATTTTGGAGTGACACTTACCCTGCAGGACCCTGTCTCCTCTGTGTCCTCTGGGTAAGTGACCCTCATCCAGCAGTAATCAATAGACTCTTGGACCTCTGGGTGAGTGCTGCTCATTCAAGAGTGCTCATTCTCTTCTGGACCATGAGCTAAGTTCCCATAACTAATCTTATCTTAGCCTTCTCTGACTCCTGTGTGTGATCATAGATAGCATAGTATTGCTCAGTCTTTTCTGGTTTGTATCTTAATCTCATGTACTCTACCATTCCTCATGGTCTTTTGAGTCCTATGTATTAGAGTCCATCTCCCACCAATGCTCAGTGTTCTATGGGTCCTTTCCTTATTCTCCCCATCTACACCATTATTGAGGGTACCCTGAGTCCTGTGGGTGGCCACCACTCTCATTCCAGTGCTCGTGCTGTGGGTATTGTGGGTGGGCACAAGTTGGAATCCAGTGCTCAATCTCCACTGAGCCCTAGGCAAATAGGTTCTATTAGTAAAATCTCTGGGCAAGATCCATTATGGCTAATGTAAGTATAACGTATCTGGCTTTATTTACATGTCCACACAAACACTACTGTGGAAACTAGGAGAGATGTGAATACTTTCACTTTCCAACATGCTCAATAGGCCTTTATGTGCTGACATGCAGACAGGTTCCACAACAATACCTGAAAACCCAAGACAATTTTAAAGGGTATCAATGCTCACAGCACTGAAGACCTTATTGCACCACTCATTATCCACCATTTCCACACATTTCATAAGTGGTTGAGTTCTCATGGACGATGTAGCCTGCCCAGGATTTCTGTCATCATTTTGAAGAGTGGATATAAAATATATATTTAAGTATTTTCAGGATCTTGTCTGATTTGTCACTGTCTGCACACTTTAGACAAGAGAGGAGACTTCCTATTACTTCTGAGTCAGGCAAAATGCACATCTTCAAAGCACAGTTTGAATTGTGGTCAAGGACAATTTTCCATCATTATGGAGAACTTTTTCAGATCTTTGAAATGAACCATTTCAAACATACCTGAGATCACTAAAAGTTAGGTCCAAGGGATACTCTCCAAAAGATTCCAAAAACTCAGAGCACTATAGGTGAGAATCCCTATCCTAAAAGACCTCTGTCTTCTCTGGAACCTGTAGTCAAGCATGCTACTTCTAACTTTGTTCTATCTTCTCTGGGTTCTGCTCTAAACCTCCTCTCAACCACCATTGCTTAGGGTCTTATAAGTCCTCTGGGTAAAGCTCCCTCTCCTACATCTGCTCATTCTTCTCTGGGTCCTGCCCTAAATCTCCCCTCATCCGCCATTGGTCAGGGTACTCTGAATCCTGTGGGTGACTGCTCCTCATACAGTAGTTCTCTGATTCCTCTGGGTCCTCTTTGAGATAAACCCTCTTGTAATATGGCTCAGCCTTCTTTGATTAAGTCGCTAAGTAAGCCAATCATGTCCTTAATCAGTCTCCTTTGTGCCGTGTGGGTGAGTGTGCCTCATCAAACATCACTCAGTCTTCTCTGTTTCTTTTTTCTGAGTTTCCTAAAAATTCCTTGCTCATTTCTCTCTGGGTCTTTTTTGTGAGTGCCCCTCACTTAGAGTGCTGAGTCGTCTCTCTGACCTCTTCTAGGATCCCCAAGGAAACCTTGTTCAGACTCCTCTGGGTCCTGTGGGTGAGTGTCCCTCACTTGACAGTGCTCAGTCTTCTCTGTGTCCTCTCCTTAATCTCTTTTCACACACCATTTCCTATTGTGATCTGAGTTCACTGGTGAACGCCCCTCGCCCACAAATGTTCAATTTTCCCATAATATTTATTTGAAGTGCCACTTGCTCTCAAGTACCATGTCTCCTCTGTGTCCTCTGGGTGAGCACCCCTTACCCAGTAGTGCTCATCCTTCTTTATGCCATGTGCTAAGTTTTCATAGCCAATCTTTTCTCAGCCTCTTCTGGATCCTGTGTGTTATAAGTAGCATAACATTTCTCAGATACTTCTGGTTTCTTTCTTTTTTTTTATTGTAAACAAATGGGATACATGTTGTTTCTCTGTCTGTACATGGCGTAAAGGCATACCATTTGTGTAATCATAAATTTACATAGGGTAATGTTTGAATCATTCTGCCATTTTTTCCCTTCCCCCCCAACCCTCCCCCCCTCCCCTCCCTCTACACAGTCCTTCCTTCCTCCATTCCTGCCCCCCTCCCTAAACCCAACTCCAACCCCAACACTAACCCTTCCCACCCCCCATTATGTGTCATCATCCACTTATTAGCGATATCATTCGTCCTTTGGTTTTTTGAGATTGGCTTATCTCACTTAGCATGATATTCTCCAGTTTCATCCATTTGCCTGCAAATGCCATAATTTTATCATTCTTTATGGCTGAGTAATATTCCATTGCATATATATACCACATTTTCTTTATCCATTCATCAATTGAAGGACATCTAGGTTGGTTCCACAATCTGGCTATTGTGAACTGAGGAGCTATGAACATTGATGTGGCTGTATCTCTGTAATATGCTGATTTTAAGTCCTTTGGGTATAGGCCAAGGAGTGGGATAGCTGATTCAAATGGTGGTTCCATTCCAAGTTTTCTAAGGAATCTCCACACTGCTTTGAAGAGTGGCTGCACTAATTTGCAGCCCCACCAGCAATGTAAGAGTGTACCTTTCTCCCCACATCCTCGCCAACACCTGTTGTTGCTTGCATTCTTGATAATTGCCATTCTAATTGGGGTGAGATGGAATCTTAGGGTGGTTTTGATTTGCATTTCTCTTATTACTAGAGATGTTGAACATTTTCCCATATGTTTGCTGATTGCTTGTAGATCTTCTTCTGTGAAGTGTCTATTCATTTCTTTAGCCCATTTGTCAATTGGATTATTTACATTCTTGGTGTACAGTTTTTTGAGTTCTTTATAGATTCTGGAGATTAGTGCTCTATCTGAAGTATGATTGGCAAAGATTTTCTCCCACTCTGTAGGCTCTTTCTTCGCATTGCTGATAGTTTCCTTTGCTGAGAGAAAGCTTTTTAGTTTGAATCTATCCCAGTTATTAATTCTTGCTTTTATTTCTTGTGCTATGGGAGTCCTGTTGAGCAAGTCTGGTCCTAAGCTGACATGTTGAAGCTCTGGACCTACTTTTTCTTCTATAAGATGCAAGGTCTCTGGTCTGATTCCGAGGTCCTTAATCCATTTTGAGTTTAGTTTCGTGCATGGTGAGAGATATGGGTTTAGTTTCATTCTGTTGCATATGGATTTCCAATTCTCCCAGCACCATTTGTTGAAGAGGCTATCTTTTCTCCATTGCATATTTTTGGCCCATTTGTCTAGTGTGAGAAAATTGTATTTATTTGGGTTTGTGTCCATGTCCTCTATTCTGTACCATTGATCTACCTTTCTATTTTGGTACCAATACCATGCCGTTTTTGTTACTATTGCTTTGTAGTAGAGTTGAAGATCTGGTATTGCGATACCCCCTGCTTCACTCTTTCTGCCAAGGATTGCTTTAGCTATTCTGGGTTTTTTATTCTTCCAGATGAATTTCATAATTGCTTGCTCTATTTCTGTAAGGTACATCATTGGGATTTTAATTGGAATTGCATTGAATCTGTATAGCAGTTTTGGTAGTATGGCCATTTTGACAATATTAATTCTTCCTATCCAAGAACATGGGAGATTTTTCCATCTTCTAAGGTTTTCTTTAATTTCTTTCTTTAGTGTTCTGTAGTTCTCATTGTAGAGGTCTTTCACCTCTTTTGTGAGATGATTCCCAAGTATTTTTTTTTTTGAGGCTATTGTGAATGGGGTAGTTTTCCTAATTTCTCTTTCTGAAGATTCATTGCTTATGTATAAAAATGCCTTAGATTTATGTGCATTGATCTTATATCCCGCTACTTTACTGAATTCACGTATGAGATCTAACAGTTTTCTGGTGGAATTTCCTGGTTCCTCTAAGTATACCATCATATCATCAGCAAATAGGGATAGTTTGAGTTCTTCTTTTCCTATTTGTATCCCTTTAATTTCTTTGGTCTGTCTAATTGCTCTGGCTAGAGTTTCAAGGACGATATTGAATAGAAGTGGTGAAAGAGGGCATCCCTGCCTTGTTCCAGTTTTTAGTGGTAATGCTTTCAGTTTTTCACCATTTAGAATGATATTAGCCATGGGTTTAGCGTAGATGGTCTTTACAATGTTAAGGAATGTTCCCACTATCCCTATTTTTTCTAGTGTTTTGAGCATGAAGGGATGCTGTATTTTATCAAATGCTTTTTCTGCATCTATTGAAATAATCATGTGATTCTTGACTTTAAGTCTATTGATATGGTGAATGACATTTATTGATTTCCTGATGTTGAACCAACCTTGCATCCCTGGGATGAAACCCACTTGATCATGGTGCACTATCTTTTTAATATGTTTTTGTATGCGATTTGCTAAAATTTTGTTGAGAATTTTTGCGTCGATGTTGATTAAGGATATTGGTCTGAAATTTTCTTTCCTTGATGTGTCTCTGTCTGGTTTAGGAATCAGGGTAATATTGGCTTCATAGAATGAGTTTGGGAGAGTTCCCTTCTCTTCTATTTTATGGAATACCTTGAGAAGTATTGGAATGAGCTCTTCTTTAAAAGTTTTGTAGAACTCGGCTGAGAACCCATCTGGTCCTGGACTTTTCTTTGTTGGAAGGCTTTTGATGACTTCTTCTATTTCATTACTTGAAATTGGTCTATTTAAATTGTGTGTGTCCTCCTCGTTCAGTTTAGGCAATTCATATGTCTCTAGAAACCTGTTGATGTCTTCGAAATTTTCTATTTTGTTGGAGTATAGATTTTCAAAATAGCTTCTAATTATGTTTTGTATTTCAGTCGTGTCTGTTGTGATATTTCCTTGTTCATTCCGAATTTTAGTGATTTGGGTTTTCTCTCGTCTTCTCTTTGTTAGTGTGGCTAAAGGTTTATCAATTTTGTTTATTTTTTCGAAGAACCAACTATTTATTTTGTCAATTTTTTGTATTGTTTCTTTTGTTTCAATTTAGTTGATTTCAACTCTGAGTTTAACTATTTCCTGTCTTCTACTACTTTTGGTGTTGATCTGTTCTTCTTTTTCTAGGGCTTTGAGCTGTAGTGTTAGGTCATTTATTTTTTGAGTTTTACTTCTTTTATTAAATGCGCTCCATGAAATAAATCTTCCTCTAAGTACTGCTTTCATAGTGTCCCAGAGATTTTGATATGATGTTTCTTTGTTCTCATTTACCTCTAAGAATTTTTAAATTTCCTTCCTAATATCTTCTGTTATCCATTCATCATATAATAGCATATTGTTTAATCTCCAGGTGTTGGAGTAATTTCTGTGTTTTACTCTTTCATTTATTTCTAATTTCAATCCATTATGATCTGATAGAGTACATGGTAGTGGCTCTATCTTCTTGTATTTGCTAACATTAGCTTTGTGGCATAATATATGGTCTATTTTAGAGAAGGATCCATGTGCTGCTGAGAAGAAAGTGTATTTGCTCTTGGTTGGATGGTATATTCTATAAATGTCTGTTAAGTCTAAATTATTGATTGTGTTATTGAGATCTATGGTTTTTTCGTTCAATTTTTGTTTGGAAGATCTGTCCAGTAGTGAGAGAGGTGTGTTAAAATCACCTAGTATTATTGTGTTATGGTCTATTTGGTTTCTAAAATTGAGAAGGATTTGTTTAACATACATTGATGAGCCACTGTTTGGGGCATAGATGTTTATGATTGTTATATCTTGCTGATTTATGCTTCCCTTAAGCAGTATGAAATGTCCTTTTTATCCCTTCTGACTAACATTGGCTTGAAGTCCACATTATCTGAAATGAGGATGGATACTCCACTTTTTTGCTGAGTCCATGTGCATGGTATGTTTTTCCCCATCCTTTCACCTTTAGTCTATGGGTATCTCTTTCTATGAGATGAGTCTCTTGCAGGCAACATAATGTTGGATCTTTCTTTTTAATCCAATCTGCCAGTCTATGTCTTTTGATTGATGAATTCAGGCCTTTAACATTCAGGGTTATTATTGAGATATGATTTGTATTCCCGGTCATTTGGTTCATATTTAAAATTTTTGACACATCTTGGTTCCTCCTTTATTTGACAGTTCCTTTAGGATAATTCCTCCCTTTGCTGATTTGCTTCTTTGTTTTTTATCTCTTCCTCATGAAATATTTAGCTGAGAATGTTCTGTAATGCTGGCTTTCTTTTTGTAAATTCTTTTAGCTTTTGTTTATCATGGAATGATTTTATTTCATCGTCAAATTTGAAGGTAAGTTTTGCTGGGTATAAGATTCTTGGTTGGCATCCATTTTCTTTCAGAGCTTGAAAAATGTTGTTCCAGGCCCTTTTAGCTTTTAGGGTCTGGACTGAAAAATCTGCTGATATCCGTATTGGCTTCCCCCTGAATGTAATTTGGTTCTTTTCTCTCACAGCCTTTAAAATTCTGTCTTTATTTTGTATGTTATGTATTTTCATTATAATGTGCCTTGGTGTGGGTCTGTTGTAATTTTGTGTATTTGGAGTCCTATAAGCCTCTTGGACTTGATTTTCCATTTCATTCTTCAGATTTGGGAAATTTTCTGATATTATTTCTTCAAATAGATTGTTCATTCCTTTGGTTTATTTCTCTAAGCCTTCCTCAACCCCAATAATTCTTAAATTTGGCCTTTTCATGATATCCCATAGTAGTTCTTGCAGATTCTGTTCATGATTTCTCACCATCTTCTCTGTTTGTTCAACTTTGTTTTTGAGGTTAAATATTTTGTCTTCAATATCTGAAGTTCTGTCTTCCAGGTGTTCTATCCTATTGGTTATGCTTTCTACGGAGTTCTTAATTTGGTTTATTGTTTCCTTCATTTCAAGGATTTCTGTTTGTTTTTTTTTTTCAATATCTCTAACTCTTTGTTGAAATGATCTTTTGCTTCCTGAATTTGCTCTGTTAACTGTCAATTGGTGCGATCGTTCAATGCCTGCATTTGCTCTTTCATCTCATCGTTTGCTTCCCTGATCATTTTAATTATGTACATTCTGAACTCCCTTTCTGTCATTTCTTCTGCCATGCTGTCGTTCGATTTTATTGATGTAACATCTAGATTTGTTTGGGGCATTTTCTTCCCTTGTTTTCTCATATTGTTCAGGAATCAGTGGGTCATTAAGATATTGCAGATTTCCTCTATCAACTTATAATGTCCCTGAAGATTGCTAGTATATCCCCTCTTATCCTTCAGTAGCCTGAAGTCTTGGAGGAGGTTGATAATGCAGAGCTCCACGAAGAAGCTGCCTCTCTAGGGGTGGTGACCCTCAGGTGGCGTATATTCCCTGCTAGTGGGCAGAGGTGCCTCCACTTGTTGACCAATGGTCATCCAATGGGGAACTAGACTGCGGGCTGAGGCAAGGCCTGTTTGTGCCTGTGTCTCTGGTTTTACCATCTGTGTGGGAAAACCTCCCCCGGCCGGGAAGACTCACTCGGTGGGGATGTCTCGCTGGTCAGTTGCCCTCCTAGAGGTTCCCCTCAATCTACAACTACCACCTGGGCTGGGCTGTCTTCCTCTGCATCCTTCCCAGGGGTCCGGACCTACGTCCTGGGCCTGGGAGCCTCACCCTTCGCAGGCGAGTCTCCTTAGGCTGCCTCTCCCAGAGAATCTGCCCGCAGCCCTGGAAACTTCACTCTGCCCCTAGGCGTGTCTCTGTGCAGCTCTTCCAGCAAGAAGCCACCTAGCTCCTGGGACCCTGCTCTGCACCAATCGCCTGGCTATGCAGCCCCTCCCCTGAGCCACCACCTGGAGCCCCGTACAATAGCTCCGAGACCCAGAGACCCGCCACACACCTCCTCCTCCGGACAGCCGCCCGGTTTCCGACGCAGTCACTAGGAGTCCAAACAACTCACTTCGGGTCTCCTCCTCCCGCCAACCACCCTTAGCCCTAGGCAGTCACTCCAAGTCCAAGTGACCCGCCCTGTTCCTCCTCCTTCTTTTTGGGGTAGCCCCCCGGGTGTTCAGGAGTGGTGGCTCCGAGACCAAGTGACCCACCACGCTCCTCCTCCAGGCAGGCCACCGGTGTTCAGGAGCGGACGCTTTTAGTCCAATCAACTCACCACTCGCCTCCTCCTCTGGCAACCACCTGTGGCTCTGATGCAGTCACTCCTAGACCAAGCGTCCCACCGCTCTCCTCCTCCAGGCAGGCCACCAGTGTTGTGGAGCAGTCGTTCTGAGTTCAAACAGCTCACCACGCAGCTCCTCCTCTGGCAACTGCCTGTGGCTCTGATGCAGTCACTCCTAGGTCAAGCAACCCGCCGCACTCCTTCTCTTCCTCCGGGCAACCTCCCGTTGTTCAGGAGTGCTCGCTCTGAGTTCAAACAGCTCACCACGCAGCTCCTCCTCTGGCAACTGCCTGTGGCTCTGATGCAGTCACTCCTAGACCAAGTGACCCGCCGGGCTTCTCCTCTTCCTCTGGGCAACCCCCCGGTGTTCAGAAATGATCGTTCTGGGTCTAAACAGCTCGCCACGCAGCTCCTCCTCAGGCAGCTGCCCGGAGCCCCAGTGGTTGTCCGAGTCCAAGCGCTGTGCTGAGCCGCCTCCTCTACGATGATCCCAGTTGTCCGTGTTTACCGCTCCAGTGGGGGGAGGGGCGTCTCGCCGAGCAACTCTACTTCACAAAGTTCCCTGCGTTCTGGGGCTACTGCCCCATCCGGGATGCCTCCCCAATGGGAGAGACTACCCGGCGGCTTTGAGTTGGTCCCAAGTCTCTCACTATCTCCTCTTTTGAATCTTGCGTCCTGGAGCAACATGAAATGCAGCCGCCCTCTAATCCGCCATCTTGGCCCGCCCCCCTGGTTTCTTTCTTAACCTCACCTACTGCACCATTGATCATGGTCTTCTGAGTCCTATGTGTGAGGTCCCCTCTCCCGACAGTGCTCAGGATTCTCTGGGTCCTGTTCTTATTCTCCCACCACCAGCATGATTGCTTAGGGTCTTCTGAGTCCCATGGGTGAGTGAACCTCTCCCACTTGTGCTAAGCCCCCTGTGAGTATTGTGGTTGGCACACTCCCATGATCAGTGCTCATTCTCCACTGTGCCCTAGGAAATTTGGCTTTCTTAGCAAAGTCTCTGTGTGAGTCTAATTCTGACTAAGGGGGGTACACCATCTCTAGCTTTATCTTCATGTTCATAACAACACTACTGTGGAAACTTGGAGAGATGTGGACACTTCCACTTTGCAACACCCTCAATAGGCCTTTTTGTACTGGCATGCAGAAAGACTCCTCAAGAAAACCTGAAATCCCATGAAAATAAATGGAAGTCACTTCCCATTGTACTGAAGACTTCATTCCACCACACATCATCCAACATTTCCACACCATTGCTCAATGACTGAGTTCTTATGCATGAGGTTACATGCCCAGAATTTCTGACATCTTTCTGAACAGTGGATGGAAAGCATATATTTAAATAATTTCAGGATCTTCTCTGATATGTCACTGGCTGCACTCTTTTGACAAGAGTGGAAACCTTCTAAGACAACTCAGTCAGGCACAATGAACACTTTCAAAAGGTAGTGTAAAATATGGTGAAGGACAATTTACCATGATCATGGAGGACTTCTTTATACCTTTGTAATAGGATCCTTCCCACCACACCAGATGTCACTGAAACTTTGGCCCAAGGGAATCTTTCCAAAAGTTTCCCTAAGATCTGAGCACTATAGTTGAGAACTCCTCTCCCAAAAGACCTCTGTCTCCTCTGGATCCTGTAATCAAGTACCCTCATTAATTTTTGCACTATCTTCTCTGGGTTTTGCCATAAACGTCCTCTCAAACACCATTGCCCAGGATCTTGAGTCCTCTGATTGAATGCCCCTTTCCCATCAGTGATCAAACTCTCTGGGCCCTGCCCTAATTCTCCCCTCATTCACCATTGCTCAGGGTATTCTAGTCCTGGTTTAAGTGTTCCTCACCTACTAGTGCACTGATTCCACTGGGTTCTCTTAGTGATAACCCCTGTCCTAACATGGTTCACCCTTCTTTCTTTACACTTCTAAATTTGCCTATCTTGTCCTTACTCATTCCTCTTCGGTTCCTGTGGGTAAGCACCCCGAACATACAGTGCTCAGTCTTTTCTATTTCTTTTTTGTGAATTCTGTAAACATTCCTTGCTCATTGCACTCTGGATTCCTTTCATGAGCACCCCTCAATTGAGAGTGCTCAATCTTCTTCTATCTTGTTCAAGGTTCCCCAAGGCAATCCTTGCTCACACTTTTCTGGGTCTTGTAGATGAGTACCCCTCATCTGACAATGCTGTCTTCTCTGGGTCCTGTCCTTAATTTCACCTCTCAAACCATTGTTCAAGATCCCTTGAGCCTTGTGGGTGAGCACACCTCTTGCTCACATGCTATGTCCCCTGTAGGTATTTTGGGTGGACACACTTCTAGCATCAATTGTCATTCTCCACTGAGCCCTAGGCAACCTGGTTCTCCAAATAAATTATCTGGTTGGGAGAGACCCATTCCCACTAGTGTGAGTACACAATTTCTGGCCTTTTCAGCATGTCCAGGCCAACATTGCTGACCTCACTTGGAGAGATATGAATACATCCTCTTTCCAGAAACATCAATAAGTCATAAGTGCTGGCATGCAGACCCCTCCTCGCCAATGCCCGAAACACAAAACAATTTTAATGGATGTCAATTCCTAGAGCACTGAGGACCACCTTCCACCACACATCATCCACCATTTTCAAATATTTTCTCAAGTGAATGATTTCTTAAGGGTAATTCAGCATGCCCAGGATTTCTGATGTCTTTTTGAACAGTGGATAAAAATCACATATTTAAGTATTTTCAGGATCTTCTCTGATATGTCGCTGACTATTCTCTTTTGACAAGAGAGGAAACATCCTAGGAAATTTGAGTAAAGCAAAATGCATACCTTCAAGGGACAGTGTGAAATATGTCCAAGGACAATTTCCCATCATTATAGAGGACTGCTTTAGACCTTTGACATGGGAGCATTCCCACCATACCTGAAGTCCCTGAATTTTTGACCTGAGGCGCACTCTTGAAACTGTACCAAAAATGCTGAGCACAATAGATGAGAAACCCTCTTCTAAAAGACCACCATCTCTTCTGGATCCTGGAGTCAAGTACATCACATCTATCTTTGTTCTGCCTTCTCTCAGTTCTGCCCTAACCCTCTTCTCAGCTATCATTGCACAGGGTATTCTGAGTCCTCTGATTAAGCACACTTCTCCAACCAGTGCTCTGTCTTCTCTTGGTCCTGTCCTAAATCTCCCTTCACCCACAATTGCACAGCATATTCTGAGTACTGTTGGTGAGGTTGCTCATTCACTAGTGCTCTGATTCCACTGGAACCTCTTCGTGATTGCACCTTTCCTAACATGGCTCGGCCTTCTGTGTTAAAGCTGCTAAGTTCAACTAACCTCTTTACTAAGTCACCTTTAGGTCCTGCATGTGACTTCACCTCACCTAAAAGTGCTCAGTCTTCTCGATTTCCTTTTTCTGAGTTCCCTAACCATTCCTTACTCATTCTTACCTAGGTCATTTTTCTGAGTGCTCCTCACCTTAGAATGTTCAGTCTTTTATTTCTGTAGCTTTGTAGGTTCCCCATGGTAATCCTGACACAGACTTCTCTGGGTCTCATTGATGAGGGCCCCTCACTTGCTACTACTCACTCTTCTCTGGATCCTTTCCTAAATATCACTTCAGATACCATTGCTTAGGGTCATCTGAATCCTCTAATGAGTGGCACTCACACACAGGTTCTCACTTTTCTCTGAATATTGTTTTGGATTGCCTCTTAACATTCAATTCTTCTTCTCCTCTGTGTCCTCTGGGCAAGCACACTTCATTCAGCAGTGCTTAGAGTATTCTGGGACTATTTGTGAGTGCCCTTCATCCAGCAGTGCTCAGTCTCCTCTGGGCCTGTGCTAAGTTGCCATAGCCAATCTTATCCCTCCCCTGTCTGGCTCATGTATGTTAACATACGTAGCCTAACATTGCTCAGTCTTTTCTGGGTTTTGTCTTACCTCACTTAACCTCACCATTGTCCATGGTCTTCTGAGTCCGGTGCATGAGGTCCCCTTCCACTAGAGCTCTCTAGAGTTTTCTCTGTGTCCTAACCTTAATCTTTCCTCATGCAACATTGTTCAGGGTTCTCTGAGTCGTGTGGGTGATCACCCCTCACCCACCAGTGCTCTGATTCCTCTGGATACTCTTTGTAATATCCCATTTCCTAACATGTTTCAGTCTACTTTGTTAAAGCTGCTGAATTTGCCTAAACTGTCTTTCCTCAGTCTCCTTTGGGATGAGTGGGTGAGAGAACCTCACATAAGAGTGAATCATCTTCTCTGTTTCCTTATCCTGAGATTCATAACAATTCCTTGCTTATTTCTTTCTGGGTCCTTTTGGTGAGTGCCCTCACCTTAGAGTGCTGAGGATTCCCTCTCTTCTCTTCCAGGTTCCCCAAGGAAATCCTTCCTCAGACACCTCTGGATCAGGTGGGTGAGTGCCCCACACCTGAGGGTGCTCAGTCTTCTCTGGGTCCTGTCCTTAATCTCCTTTCACACACCATTGCTTTGCTTAGTGTCATCTAAGTCCTCTGGAGAGTGCCACTCACACACATGCTCAATTTTTCTGGAACATTACTTGGAGTTCCACTTACCCTCCAGTACACTGTCTTCTCTGTGTTGTCTGGGTGAGTGCCCCTATCCAGTAGGGCTCAGATTCTCTGGGACCTCTGAGTGAGCACCCCTCACCAAGCAGTGCTCATTTTCTTCTGTACCTTGTGCTAAGTTCCTGTAGTCAATTTTATCTCAGCCTTCTCTGGCTCCTGTGTGTGATCATAAATAGCCTAACACTGCTCAGCCTTTTTTGGGTTCTGCCTTAACCTTACTTACCCCACCATTTCCCAAGTTCTTCTGAGTTCTGTGGGTGAACCCCCCTCTCCCACCAGTCCTCAGTCCCCTGTGTGTATTGTGACTGGACACACTCCAGCAACCAGTTCTTATTCTCCACTGAGACCTATGCAACTTATTTATCTTAGTGATGTATCTGGGTGAGTCCCTTCCTGGCTAATATGAGTACAATATTATGAGTATAATATCTCTGGCTTTACCTGTATGTCCATACCAACAGTACTGTGAAAAACTAAAGAGATGTGCATACTTCTACTTTGCAACATCCTCAATAAGACTTTTTGTGCTGCCATGCACAGAGGCTCCTAAAAAATGTCAGAAAAACCAAGACCCTATTAATGAATGTCACTTCCCACAGAACTGAGGACCTCATTCTATCACATATCATCCACCCTTTCTACACCATTGCTTGAGTGGATGAGCTCTCATGGGTGATGTAGCATGCCCAGGATTTCTATAATTTCTCAGAACAGTGGATGGAAATCATATATTTAAGTAATTTCAAGATCTTCTCTGATATGTCACTGCAACTTTTGACAAGAGAAAAAACCTCCTAGGACCTCTGAGACAAGCACAATACACAATTTCAAAAGACAGTGTGAAATGTGATCAAGGACAATTTTACATCTTTAGGGAGGACTTCTTTATACCTTGAAATAGGATAATTCCCACCATAACTGAGGTCACTGAAACGTTGGCCCAAGGAGTATTCTGCAAAAGTTTCCAAAAACTCACTACACTATTGGTGAGAACCCATCCGCTAAAATACCTTGGTGTCCTGTGGATTCTGTGTTCAAGGAAACCTCATCTATTTTTGTTCTGTCTTCTCTGGGTTGTGCCATAAAACTCCTCTCAAACCCCATTGCTCAATATCTTCTAAGTCTTCTGGTTGAGCACCCTTTCCCACCAGTGCTCAGTCTTCTCTGGGTCCTGCCCTAAATCTCCCTTGATCCACCATTGTTCATTATCATCTGAGTCCTGTCATGAGTAACATTGCACAGTTTCTCAGGTTTTTCTGAATATCATTTTGGCATTTTCCCTTACCCTCCAGGACTCATCTGCTCTGCGTCCTCTGGGTATGAGCCAGCCATTCTCAGTCTCCCCTGTGCTATGTGCTATGTTCCTATAGCCAATCTTATCTCATCATTCTCTGGCTCTCATGTGTGGTCATAGGCAGCCTAATATTGCTCAGTCTTTCCTGGGTTCTGTCTTTACCTAAACTTTCCCACTATTAGTCATGGTCTTTTGAGTCCCAGGAGTGACCACACCTCTCCCAATAGTGCTTAGTCTTGTCTGGGTCCTGTACTTTATCTTCCCTCCCACACCATTTTTCAGGGTTCTCTGACTCCTGTAGGTTAGTGACACTCTCCCACTAGTGCTCAGGCTCCTGTGGATATTGTGAGAGCACACACTTGCACCACCAGTGCTCACTCCCCATTGAGTACTAGGCAACTTAATTCTCTTACTGAAATCTGAGTGTGTACCATTCTGACTCTTGTCAGTACACCATCTCAGACCTTATCTTTGTGTCAAGGCCAACACTACTGCTTTAACTTGGAGAGACGTGAATTCTTTCTCTTTCCAACAATCTCAATATAACTTTGATGCTGCCATGCAGACAGGCTCCTCACCAATACCTGAAAAACCAAGACAATGTTAATGGATGACAATTCTCACAGCACTGAGGACCTCGTTACTCCACTCATTGTTCACCATTTCCACACCATTGCTCAAGTGGCTGAGTTCTTATGGGTGAAATAGCAAGCATAGGATTTCATAATCTTCCTGTACAGTGAATGGAAAGCACTTATATATGTACATTTAGAATCTTCTCTGATGTGTCACTGGCTGCATTCCTTTGACAAGAGAGGACACCTTCTAGAACCTCTGAGTCAGGTACAATGCACACCTTCAATGGACAGAGTGAAATGTGGCCAAGGACAATTTCCCATCATCATAGTGGACTTCCCTAGACCTTTGAAAAAGCAAAACTCTCCCACCACCCCTGAAGTTGCTGAAACTTTAGCCTGAGGGACTCTCTTGATTAGGATCTATGCTGTGAGTCATCTTGATGAACACCCCTCCTCCAAGAGAAATCTGTGTCTCTGTCTCCTGTGGTAAAGAACACCTCATCTAATTTTCTCAGCCTTCTCTGGATCGTGCCCCCTACCCTAACATTGCTCAGGGTCTTCTGTGTCCTATGGGTGAGCTCCCCTCTACCACCCATGCTCCATCTTCTTTGGGTTCTGCTCTAAATCTCCCCTTACCCAACATAACAGAGGGTGCTCTGAGTTCTCTGGATGAGTTCTCCTCACCCAGTAGGACTTTAATTCCACTGAGTCCTCTTTATGATAGTCTCTCTCCTAACATGACTCAGTCTTCTTTGTTTAAGCTGCAAAGTTTGCCTAACCTGTCCTTACTTAGTATCCAATGGGTCCTGTAGGTGAGCGCCCCTCAGTTAACAGTGCTCAGGGTTCTGTTTCTTTTTTTCTGAGTTCTCTAACCATTTTTTGATCTTTCTTCTATTATCCTTTGAGTGAGTGCCCATCACCTAATAATGCTCAATCTTCTCTCTGTCTTTCTCTATTTTTCCCCAAGGCAATTCTTGCTCAGACTCTGAATTCTGTGTGGGAGTGCCCCTCAACTGACAGTGCTTGGTGTTCTCTGAGTTCTATCCCTAATCACCCTCCACACACCAATGCTCGGTGTCATCTGAGTTCTATGGCAAGCACACTTCACACACAGGAGCTCAGTTTTCCATGAATAATATTTTGGAGTGCCCATTACCCCACAGTACCCTGTTTTTCTGGATGAGTATCCCTCATCCTGAACTACTCAGATTACTCTGGGACCTCAAGGTGAGTGCCCTTCACCCAGCAGTTCTCAGACTCCTCTGAGGCATGTGCTATGTTCTTCAAGTGAATTTTTTCCCAGTCTTATGTGGTTCCTGTGGGGGAGCATGTGTAGCCTGACATTGCTCAGTCTTTTTTGGGTTCTGTCTTAACCTCACCTCCCGCACCATTGCTCAGGGTCATCTGAGCAGGCTTCCCTTCTATTGTCAGTCTTATCTTTGTTCTCTGGTGAGTGCCCCTCACTCACCATTACTCAGCCTCATTTGGGTCCTCTGACTTTGGGCCCCTTAACCAAGAGTGCTCAGTCTCCTCTGAATCTGTGAGTGTGTGCCCTCACCCAGCAGAGTCAAGGCTCCTCCTTCTCCTGTGAAAAGCCCCAGTTCTTCTACATTGCAGTTGGTCCACGATTGCCTGCAGGTGAATATCACCCTATCTCTAGTGTTACTTCTTTATGAAAATATGTCGAGGGTCTTCCTCCAATTCCCTGGGCACCCTTACTCTGTGGTTGAGTGAGTATTTCCTGTCTTGCCTAACCCTGGTGGAGTTGGTTGGGGGTTGGTTCTAGGCTCCTGATTGAAATTCTGTGCTGCCTCCTTCCTGTGTGTTGCAGGAGTGCTTCTGAAACCGTGGTGACCTTTATGGCCCAGTTTATGGTGTCTAATGGAGTCTTTGGGTGCCCTGGCTGGACTGTTATATCCTTCAACTTAGTAGTTATATCTGAGGCTGCTGGGAGTCTTTCTGCAGGTTATCTTTTTTTTTTTTGCTGTGCCAGAGGTGACTGTGCTGAGTTTCAGAAGCCTTGAGGCAAAGATATCCTCACCCACTCCTGAGCTTCCCTCTACACAGGCTGTCTCCTTCCCAGAGCTCTCCCTGAGAAAGGCTTGGAGCAGGGTCTCTCTGCTCCTGACAAGCCCCCTTGTGGTCCCTCCTGGTCTCTGATACATGCTGATGGGAGCCAATATCCTCCTAATGGCCTGCCTCCTCATTCAGCTGATGTCTTTTCCAGGTTGGTGAGCTGCTCCCTGCAGAAATTGAAGATATCGAGTTTGGGTTCTCATTTCCTATGGTAAGTTCCAGTGTTTTGGGGTCATACCCATCTTGTTCTCCTTAAAGTGAAAGGAGAGGCACTGAGGAGAATTCAGAATCCCTGACTGAGCAGGTATTTTGAGAAAAGATGTGTGTGGACTGGGCAGAGGCCCTGCTTGTGTCCTGGGCCTCTTTTTGTGCTTCTTCATGCCCCATAGACCTCCAGAGACTGCAGAGACCCCAGGAGCACTCGCTGCACCTTACCTGGGATGCCAGTGGATGTCAATCAACAGGCTCTCTGAAGAGCAGTCTTGAACTCATTATTAACTTCCCTGGTGCATAGAATGTGTGAGTCATGCTTCACTAAAAATCTTAAGATACTCTCTTTCCATGTGTATTCAGAGATCATGTGCTGCTCACTACCTCCTTCCCTGTTGACTGTACTCCTGAGTCTGCAGTCAGCTGACCTAGGCCATGAACCCACCAGGGACAAAATCAGACTCCTCATAAGTTTTCACTGCTCTCTCTTTACAGAGACATTCCCCAGTCATCACTGGCTGATAGCTGAGTATTGTTCTGCTAGACATCTTGGTTGATAATATCATTTATAAATAACAGAATATCAGATCAAAGGGAACATTTGTGTTACTCAACTCCTTTGTGCAGGACAAGAGTGTGCTCCTTGTGGAATGGATGCTAGTTTTGAGTACTGGAAGTGAGTTCCACACATTTCTGTAGTTCTTTTCAATGCAATGACTACATAGATATGTATTCCTGCATTATTAGCTTTTGCTCAGTTACTACCTTAAGTGGAGCCAAAGCACCATACAATATACCAGTCCACAGTAGGTTGTGGCTGCCCATTTCTGTGTTGTAGATGCCTCATGCAATTGGGGCAGGGAATGGCCAGGAAGGGACTTGGAGTAGAGCAGTGCCTTGTGTGACTGTGAATGTGACTCAGTCAAATCCTGAGCAGGGGTGAGAGCTTGACTGGGTGCCTTGTAAATGTGACTCACAAAACCTAGAAGGTGAGACAGCAAGGGTGAGGGAAGGGATCCTCAGGTCGCAAGTGAGAGAAGAATAACCCAAATGTGCAATACTCAGTTTCTGGTTCTTGAGCTCAGGGTGGACTGACAAGTCCAAGACCCCATCCCTGCCCATAGACAGGTCCGGTTTGTGCACACAAGTTCCCAGGTCCACATGGTGACTAGTGATATGCAGCAGAAATGGAAGGGTTTGAGGAAGGGCCAGCTCTGTCCATAGCCCATCTCTGAAGGCTTCTCCAGCTACTGACTTTCCTGTTCTCCAGAGTCAAAAACTGCTGTCCTCCCCAGACTTTACCCACCCTCTGTCCCCTCCTATTTTGCTTCTCCTGTGGTCTCCCTGGTGCATCTCTCTTAAGGAACCCAAACCCCTGGGCAGAGTTGGGCTTGGGCTCTGCTCACCTCCTCTGGAAATAAAGTCAGAGCTTTTGGAAATCACCCCTATTTACATGTAGAGCAATTCAAATGCACTTTCAGGGAAAAGAGAATCCACTGAACCCTGAGAGGGTGGACAAATGCATCCACCCTCTGAGACCTGAGGACCCAGCCCTCATAAAAGCAGAAATGGGAAGATAAATGCAACCCCATTTGTGTGCAAAGGTTTTTCTTAAAAGGAAAATACCAACTGCCAGTGAAGAGGATTTGAAATGGGTATTTCCAGTCATTCAAGACCATCAGAACAGTAGGAAGAATTTTTCAAAGCTCATTGGAAATGGGACAAGCACATACCCAGCCCCATTCTAGCCTTCCTGAAGTCACTGATGCAGATGGAGCAATCAGGAAACTTTGTCACTGGACTTTGTCTAGAAATTGTGAAGCACTTGAAAGGGGAAGAGGAGGTGTTTATGCAGTAAGGTAGGAGGGGCCCATAAAACCTGCAGGGCAACATGATGTTTAAATTGATTTTAGACCAGGGAGGAAGCACTCCACTGGTGAAGGGTGAAGGTGAAGCAGCAAAGAAGCTGGACACAGTTCAGGGCCACAGTGCAGTTTCAGAAATGCATCAGGAGTGTAAACAAGCACTGTGGGATGGACTCACCTGAGGCACTCCTTGCCCTGCACATGTGTGATTCTGCAGTTTGACAATGGGGGTCATGTGCATTTGTGCACAGGCAGGTGGTTGTGGAAGAATGGAGCATTCCTCAACTGGGTCTCTGGGAAGGTCGGCTTGTGTGCTGGACTCTAGACAGTGATTCTCCCACACAAGGTTCTTCTTGCCTCTTATGGGAGAGCCCTGTGCTGCTGCCTGTCAGGGCCTGCAGCACTCTCCCCGTATCCCTATATCTTCCTCTGCAAGGTCCCATTATTCAGTCCTGCCCTGGCTAGGCCAGATTGCCAACCCCCAGAAGCCAAGGACACACAGCTGGCACTAATACCATTGAGTCCAAGCTAGGCCCTCAGTGAGCTGCAGGACTGGCATCCTCCCCAGGACCAGCCCAAGCATTAGGACTGAGCTTCCTGTGGAGTGTTCTGGAGGTTTCAGGGGAAGTTATGGTTTGGAGGTTTGGTGGAGAGTCAAAGAAAGTCAAGAAAACAGCATGTGGGGGTGTGAGGCAGGAAGTGCAGTGTGCTGGGAGGGTGGCAAACATGTGGGCTCTGACCTGAGGGTGTGAGGGCAGGAGGGGCTCCCGGCTCCATCCTGCTGCCAGTTGGTAGGGCAGAATTGCCATTGCTGAGAGCACTGGTTCTGCCCTGAGTCCTGCAGTGTGCTCCACACACCTGGGGCCAGGGACCATCTACCTCAAGTCTGTAAGGGAGAAGTGATCACCTCAGCTTCCAAATGGCAGAGGAGTCTGAGGGATTGGTGTCCCTTGGCAAGTAATACCCAAGCAATGAGGGGCAGGCCAGGTACCAAAAACCTGAAATATGTACCCAGGTCCATGTTCTTTTTGGTACAACCATCACACTTGAGGGAAGATTGCAGACAGAAACCGGTCAAGGAGGGGCAAGGTACTGTCCTGTGGTCTTCAAGGTTGCCTAGGTGTTCCAGTGAGATGACAGTAAAGGTCTGTTAAGCAATTTTCCCTGAGTGAACCCCACAGGGTGGTGGTGTCATTCAAAGACTTCTATGTTCCTAACTTTAACTCCAAGAGCACAGGTAAGACTGTGTGTACATATTAGATGAGGCACAGGGCCAGGGTCAGTTCCATACCTCATCCAGGGCCAAGACCAGTCAGATCAAGATGAGGCATAGTCCAAGATAAAGACCAGGGCAACCCGGTGTAGATACACCTAGGGCAGGTAAGAGCAACAATCAGGGGCAAGGCCAGGAGTGTTTGGCAGGGTGATCCTGGTGCTGCTAGGGACGCACCTAATCCAAATGAGGTTTGGAATTATCCTGATCCCTTATGCTGTCTGTTGGCACATCCATCTATGGATGTTTAAAAACATACCTGACATTTGATCTCGCTGATAAGCGGATGAGGACATATAATGGGGTGTGGGAGGGGTTAGCATTAGGTTTAGGGTTAGAGATAAGGAGAGCGGTAAGAATGAAGGAAAAAAGGACTGTATAGAGGGAAAAGAGGGGTGGGAAGGGTGGGGGGGAAGGAAAAAAATAATCAAACATCATTGCCCTATGTAAACGTATGATTACACAAATGGTATGCCTTGACTCTATGTACAAATAGAGAAACAACATGTATCCCATTTGTATACAATAATAAAAAAAAATACCTGAGTTTGATGAATTGAGGTAGAGCTTGTGGAATCCAGGGGCTCTCTGCCAGAAAATTTTTTTTAATTGAAAAGAGTGTCTCACTAAGTTTCCAAGGTTGGTCTCAAACATGGAATTTTTCATTCTCAGCCTTCCAGGTGTGGCCACTGAATGAGGCTCTCTGGATGTTGAAACCCAGTGACCACACTCAGGGGAAGACTCATGAACACTGCAGAATGAGGTCCAAGGTCTCTTCTGCAGTGAACTTCTGGCTGGTTTTACATCTCCTGAGTCTCTGGAGGACAATGGGTGCCTGGGGCATTTGTTTTATTTGACTGGGAATATGGCTGTAGATTGTGCTACTCAACAGGTTTGAGACAGTGCTTTCAGTCCACAGGTGAAATGCACACAATTATGGGGACCAAAACTGGAGAAAAGTACCTCACTCTGTTGTTTTGAATCATGATCATGACCTGAGGCAATTCTGTCACTTTAGGGAGGAAAGATTTGCAGTGAAAAGTCAATAGAAACCTATGCCTCCCTCCAGTTGAAAGGAAGCATGGATTCTTTTGCAAAACCAGATGGCAGGTGTCCCCGGCTCTCAACGATGATGACTTGGCTCAGTCCTCGGGAGTGGAGAATAGAAGAGGTCCTTGTTCAAACTGGTCAAAGGTCGAGGGCAGTGCCTACCATGGGCCTTTCTGCTCAGCATTGGCTGTGTAATGTGCAAAGTTTTGCTGTTTCTTCTGGCCTCTCTCTCCCTGTTGGCATAACACAGACCTACCTTGAGGCCCCAGGAGAAGGTCTTGGGTGGGTTCCATGCAGGTCATCAATTCCTCCTGCCCTTATCTTCTTCACCTTCCCCAAGGATTCCAGGGCAGTTGCTACTGTTTTGTAACACAATGAATAAAGAATTTAAGAGAAGGTAGAATGCTTTCCAATGGCCCTGATTGTGCTGTAGCAGCCAGGGTCCCCTAATTCCTGTGCTGATGCCTCACTGACCCCACAGGTGGGTCATCTTGGAGCTGGCCCCCATCACAGAGGCAATCCCAGCTAGAACTGAGGAGTCACATGACTGAAGGAATAGACAAGTTAGAGGATATATAGGAGCTCTTAGCTCCATCTTTAGAGGAAAGGTCTAGGTTTTGGGACCATATATAGATGCATGCACACCAGGGTGGATGAGAAGAGTGCAAATCTCAGATACCAAAATTTGGGATGCACATGGAGTCAGGAGAATGGGGAGTGAGAAGGAGGTAGGTCTGAGCAGATGCTGTGTGCCCTGTAACCTCACAGGCATCCCAGGGAACTTCATTCTGGACACCCACAGAGCCCTGGGTGAAGGGAAGTCCCATGAGGTGAAAGGGGGTCCTGGGCACTTGGACAAGAGAGAAATCGAGGCCAGGGAACCTGGAGTCTGAGCTGGGCAGAAAACAGATACTGACCAGGGCTACTCTCCACTGCAAGACCACGTGTTTCTTCATCTGTTGGACCCCAGGCACAGGTTTCAGGACTCCAGGTAAAAGCTCAACTGAAGAACCACTCCCTCTGAGCCTGATTTGGTGCTCACTTTGGCTAAAAGTGTCTCTTCCATGAACTGCTAGGGTCTGTCACTTCCCCTCTGAGTAGAGACATAATCAAATCAAAGGATCAAAAAAGTCCATCCCAGCAACATTGACCCAGAACACTTTGTGGACAATCAGCAATGTCTTCTGAAACAGTTGTTCACGGGGAAAGAATTGTCAGAATGAGGCTGGTCAGATGCTAATCCTACCAAACCAGGTGCTGCACATGCTTCTGAGTAGCTTTTCCTGTCGTCCACTAGAGGAGTCATTGGGCAGCTCTGTGTGCTGACTCTTCCCAGTCTCAAGTTCTGGGTGGCCTTAAGTGATCCCCAACATACAGGATGACATGACAGGGATCACCACACCCCTCAAGACTGTGGAATGGACTAGATGGTGTACAGTGATAGGGCCTGATAAAAACAAGAGAATTCCAAGGAAGCTCCAAATTGCTTTTTCCTCAGTGCCTGCCATTTGCTGCCCAAGTCCCAGCTCCATGGAGGCAGCTCCAAAGAGTGGAGCTTGGCCAGACCACTGCCCAACCCTGGGAGGAAGGCAAGGCTGGGGTCACTAAGCACACTCCCTCCAGGGCCCTGGGTCTCCACCTGCGTGTCTCCTAGCCCAGTGCATGTGAATGAAAGTGCTGTCTTGGACAGTGTTGGTAGATCAGCTTCTCCTCGCTTCAGCCAAATTGCAATTAAATTCATTTTTCTCTTATTTATGATCCTGGCAAAGGCCCCAGTCCTGTCAGCAGAGGCTCTTAGTTCTTGGACTCCAGGAAGACAAAAGGTCCTCCCTGGTACCTGCGACCCATGGTCACCCCCAAGTGTTCCGAACCTGCTGACCTGAGCCCTTCACTGAGGTGCTGTCCATGTCCCCTGCACGATGGTGACCATATGCAGTCTGAACCAGGGGTGTCCCAGGTGATAGAGTCTACTAAGTCCCCTCCTGGACTCCCTAACCTCCTTTCCTCCTTGCCTGTGCCAGACCTCAGAGCAAGTCCTGCTAAGGACATGGAGCTCCCACCTGCCCAACCCACCCCAAGCTGCTCCTGGGCCTCAGGGCATGTTGCCGGGCACAGTCAGGGCTGGAGAGATAGTTCAGAGGGAAGGGCCTGTGAGACTGCAGGTCCACCTAATGATTAATCTCCCTTCCCCAGTTCTGCATTGTGGGAGGCTACAGCTGTATCCCAGTCCAGGTGAAAACTGAAAGGACTCAGGCCTCAGTCATTGGACAGAAATTCCCTGAACTTGTCAGAAGATTGTCAGGCCATGTAAATGAGGTTTGGAGGGAGTGCACAGCTCTTGGGTGTGTGGACACTGAGCCATGTGTGTGGCTTCTGTCCTGTGGGCACACATGTGTGGTCTAGACTGAGTGGCATTACCTGGGTGAACCCTGGGCCCTCGATGTATCACATAAGGCTGCTGTCAGGGAGGGTCTCAGTAGGGCAGGAGGCCAGACCCAGGGAAGCCAAGCCCCTCATCCAGGGCCAAAGACCCCTCAGAACTTCCCCACACCAAAGGAACCCTGTTTACAGTCAAGGACACAGAAAACATGGCACATACCTTTTCCAACACTGACCATGTAATTAGTCAAGGATATCTAGTAAAGTCAAAGAACATTGTGGGTGTGTAGTGAAGTGTGTGAACATGATGTGTGTGAAGTATGCAAACAGGTGTGCATGTGGTGTGTTTTCTGTGTATGTAGACACGTGGGGGCTGTGCATGTCATGTGTCATTTATTTATAAGATGTTTTCCTGTGTGAGGGTTTTAGTATGTTGAGCACTTGTGTGTGAAGTGTACAGAGATGCGTATGCAGGTTGAGATTACAGAGTGTTATGTTGTGAATACATTTTGTGATGTATAAGGAAGTATGTGTGCAGGAAGGTAGTGCTGTGTGTTTTGAGATGTGTGCTGCATGATATGCAAGAAGTTTTGTGTACAGATGCTTTGTACTATGTTGCATTTTTTATGTTATGTGATGTAAACAGAGGCTGTTTACATGTGGTGTGTGTTGTATTGCATCCTGTCTGTTTTTGAAAGTGAAGAATGTATGTGTACATGTGGTGTGTGCTGTGTGTTGCATTGTTTGTGTTGTGTGATATGTATGAGAGTGTGTGTGCATGTGGTGTATGCTGTGTCATGTTGTGGTTGTTGTGTGATGTGTAAGCACAGCACATGGTCAGTGCTGTGCTGTGTTGTGTGAGTTGGTGATATTAAGGAGGTTCTGTTGTGTTGAGTTGTGTGTGTTGTGTGATGTGTAAGGATGTGTGTGTGCATGTGGTGTGTGCTGTGTGTTTCGTTTCTCGATTTCAGGTTTCTTTTTTTTTATTTTTATTTTTTTCGATTTCAGTTGTCTGAGCCTTGCAGAGTCAGGCCCTCAGCACCCAGTGCTGGTGCCACCTTGTCCTCTGGTTGCCATGGACAGTAATGGCAATGACATGATCCCTATGTGCACGGGACAGCTCAGGGTAGAAAAGGAAGCTCTACGCCTGACATAAACCAAGACTCCTCCACAGAATTCCACTGTCTTGAAGGCAGTGGGCTGGTGGGACTGGTGCTCAGCAGAAGCCTGCCTACCTGTGTCCAGCAGTGGACAGGCTGGAAACTCCCTGCCCTCACTGTGGCAGTCCTGGGAATTCTCCCCATTGCTGTGCTCATGCCATGCTCAGGGAAAGCAGGAGCCTGCTCAAGAGTACTGTGGGACCCAGTCTGATCCTGAGTCTCTCTTGCATCCCAGACATGAAGTGGGTAGTTTGCCTTGCCACACACTCCACCATGTTGCACTGACTCACCCCAGGGTGAAAACAGCCCTGGACTGTCTTTAAATCTCATAGTCAAAGCCAACTCTTCCTCCTGCAAGTCTCTGGCATTTTGCTACAGCCTAGGAAGATGACTCTCACCCTCCACAGCAACCTCCATATCCCTAGCACTTGCTGTCCCAGACACACATCCAGGAGGCAGGAGAGAACCTGAGGGACTCTTGAAGGTGATTCATGCCCAATCTGTCCATCAACAGAAGAAAGGAGTTGCCTCTGCATCACACTTATCATGAGCAGATCACTCAGCATCACAGAACAGAATGTGGACAGGACCTTGACACAAATACACAGCACCAATATCACTCTAGTTCAAAGCAGCATCTCCTTGTGATTCTACTCATGGAAGCTTCCAGAATGGAGAGGATGAGGGTTGGTGCTACATCCTGAGGTGTGACTGGGCAGGGGCATCATGGAGACTTAAGGAGAGTGTTGCAGGGTGTTTCCTGGTGAAGGTCCAGGGTGCTCTAAATGGAAGGCTTTCCAGTGATTCCCATTCCTATCACTGCTTTTCCTCGGTGGAGCGAAGTAGAAACCACGGTAGGAGTGGGGCATTCAGGGAAACATCCAGAGATGAAGGAAGCAGGGCTCGAATCTCAGAGGAGCTGGAAGCATGGACAGAGATCCAGGAGTTGGGGCTAATTCTGGTGGCAGGCAGGAGCCCCATCTGGAGGAACCCCTGTAGTAGAGCAGGGCAGTGACCTACCTGTTCAGAGGTGCCCTGAAGCAGAACCAGAATGGTAGAGGCAGGACAGAAGGCACGTGCCAGGAGCCTTGCCCAGGGCAGTGGTATGGAGCACTGGATAGAAGGTATGCCAGGTGTGTTAGGACCAGCCCACCAATGGCAGCTTATGGAGCTGGGGCACGAGAAGGCTGCTGCTGAGGCCAGGTCCATGGGTAAGTGAGGGGGCTCTGGGAGTGGCAGGCTTGCAACAGCATGATACAGTCACCCTACCAGGAGAGAACTGCACTGGTCCTGGAGCCTCAGGTGTCCTGTTCAGAGCCTGTGCTCATCACAGTGCTGCTAAACAATGTTCCAGGGTCACAGCAGAGCAACTGGCCTGTGGAACCTAGACAGCAAGAGTCCACACTACTACTTGCACACATACCCAGATAGTTAGTCTGCAGAAGACCATCAGAATTTTGGAGATGGTCACACTGTGTTTCTGGAACAGCAGACTTGTCTAAGGCACTCCATGGGACAGTAACACCCTACCAGTATTTGTGTTCATCAGACTTACTCCCCAAGTCCTAGGAAGTAGGTGATTTCTTGCCACCCTATTTACACATAAGGTCATGGAGGACCAGGAAAGTTCAATAACCAACCTGAGTTCACAAAGCAAATAAGTGGCAGAGCTGGGTGGAAACAGAAACCCTGGATCTGGGAGTCCATCTTCACATCATGACAAAAGAACCAGGACCTGAACCATGCCGAACAAGGGGTTGACACTGTGCCCTAAATGGGTCACTGGGAGGCTTTGTGCCAGTGTGGCTTAGGGCAAGGTTCTGCAGTGCAGATAGGGGTGGGGCACATAGACAAAAGCAGGAGGGGTCCTGACACACCAGAATTTCTCTGAGCAGACCCAGAAGCAGAGTGTGGAGGTGTGTTTGTGCATGGGAGAAATTTTGGGACCAAGTCAAGGTAGGGAAAAAGAGGTCTGGGTACATCTGGCTGGTGTGGGCTTCCTGTCCTCAGGGATTTGAAGACACACGTGTGGTAAGGACCATCTTGGGGCATGGACAGCAGCTAACTGGCCTGTGTCTGACCCCTGACCACTTGCTTTTATCTGCTATGAACCTTGAATTACATTAGGGCCCCTGGACTTCATGAATCACCTCCCCTCATCTAAAACCTTAGCTTCCACCCATCTCCAATGTCCCATTGTGGTACCAGGTGATGTACTGCAGTTACCCAGGATCATAACTAGGAAGTCTCTGGGACAGTTTTCTGTGTGCACAACTGTGAGGTTCTACTCTACCACTACCTGAGGTGAAGCTAAGCCACAAGACAGAAAACAAGAAGAACTTGAGGCTGATCACTATAATGAGTCCAACTCTTGTACTGACTCCCTTAGAGGAGTGTGCTGCTCCTCCTGGCAGACTCCTACCTTTCCCTTGGCCCACAAACATGAAAAGGTGGCTGCTGCTCACTGTCTGAGAAGGCAGTGGGTTAGCCCTTCTCCTGAAATACTGGAAGGACTTAGAAAGATAGGGTAGTGCTGGGAGGAGGTCTGACCATCCCATCATCTCTGAGATTGGCTGCTGGCCATGGTCAAGTTTCCATTACATGGGACACTCCCATGCTGCTCCCAGAAGTCTTGACTGGTTCATAAGCACTTGTCAGGCTGGGTTGGGTTCTGAGATCACCAGTGTTCCTATTGCAACTGGGTTCCAAAAGAGTGGTGATTATTCCCACAAAAAGCAGGCTTGACCCCACAATACCAAGGAAGTCTGTCTGTTCAGACTGGAAAATTATGTTCCCTGAGTGGAGGGCAGTCCTAACACAGGGAGTGACCAGGTTGGTCATGTTTCCCATGTCCTCTGTTTACTTTCCCATGAAATGGGGTCATTACTCCCATGGGGAATCCTGGTAGTTGGGAAGAAAGACAAATTTTCCACACTCTGCATCTGGAATATTGATTTGATTGACAGATCCAGATTCTGGTCAGGTTACACAGTGCTTGAGGAAAGTGAAACCTTTCTAGGGCCCCTTGTCCCAGAACCCCAGGAGAGATTGTGCCTCACTCCTCTTTTCCCTCTAGTTGTGGAGGCCATGTGTTTTTGGACTCATCTTCTGCCCCCAACTGGCCAGGGAAAATAGCCCTGCCAGCTATGTTGTGAGAGCTGAGTAGTTGGGTTCCACAAGACCATCACACTCTGCCAGCCACATGGCTTACAGCAGGATTTGGTTCTATGGAGCACTTAGTGAGGTGACAGTAACCAGGGCCAAGACCCCTGCCTAGTCATTGTGAGGTTGAGAGGGGACCCTGAAAGGAAGGAGGAAAAACACTTCAGCAGTCCAGGCAGGCACTACTTCCCCGTCCACTTGCATCAAGCAGAATGCAGCTCAGGTCCCAAACAGCGTTGAGAATCTGGGCAGGACCCAGGAGTGTAGAGTTGCCCAAGGTCACACAGAGGAAGAGCAATGCTGTGCAATTCATTCTGACAGCCCCCAAATGGGGCAAGAGTTCCTGGACAGCAGCGGGGATCTGACTGACAGCCTCGATGTTCAGGAGGAGGCAAACCAGCCCTTTCTTCTGTGCCCCTGAAGTGGATGGGTTCTGGCCAGTAGTGGTCAACTGAGTGGCATCCCTCAAGATTCTGAACCCTTGATCCTGAGTTCAGGGCTCAGGTATCCTCACAGTCTGTGGAATCCAGGTGAACATCAGAAGTGTTCTTCCTCTGACCACACCATGGCCATAAATGTGGTGGCCAGGAGTGAACTTGGATCCCAGCACCACTCAACAGGGCTACAGGCCCTGTGAAAGTCAGTTGGCCTCAGGCAGGTCAGACATCTGCTCTGCAAGCCCACCCACTTGTATACTAATACCAGGACTGAGGCAACCACTCTGTTTGCTATCTCTGTTCCAGCTGGCAAGGACAGTTGAGCCTGTGGGTCCCCTGCCTTATGTGCCCAGGGCATCTGAGGACCATGGCTGCAATCCTGATCATCTATCTAACCTATGTGGAATAACATTTCTCCCGAATAACATGCATCTGCTGCCAAGGGAAGGAGCAGGACCTAGGGCAGGGCTTGCTCAGGGCTTTGGTTTTCTGCCCTGGAGAGGGAAGTTTGCTGTGATGGTGACTGGTAGGCTCTCAGAACCATCAGAAGGCTGTCTGCCAGGTGGGCATGCAGGGGGGTGGCCAGGACAAGTTGAAGGGCTTGGTAGGTTGGTGCTTCCAAACAGTGGGGTGCATGCCTATGGTGGATGGCTATGGAGTGGGAGGCCTAGGTCCCTGAACCTAGTCACATCTCCCCCAGCGCAGGGCTGAGGTGTCAAGAGTGCTTGACTTCAGGTAATCAATTGTTCCTGCCTCCTCTTTCCAGGCTGATGTCTTTATTGTCAAAATACCTGAGAAAGTGAGTGCCTGCCTTCATGAAGGAGGGGATGTGTGATGTGAGGTGAAATGTGCACCTGGCACCAGGACCACCAGCAGCAGGTTGGGCCCAAGAAGATGCCCATTTTCACTCTGGGCACTGAGATAGGCCATAACTGTTCAGGAAACATTGTGACTTCTCTGGCTTAGTCCCAACCCTGCAACATGGAAAGTGCAGGTCTGCCTTCTTCCACAGAGTCTCAGAGGAGCAGATAGATATTCTGTCCAATCCACACACATCATGGGATATGTAGGATTCAGATTGTCTCCAAGGGCACAAGCTACTCAGAGATGAAGGTGGGGAAAGGAGTTTAGCAGGTAGAAACTCTAGTGATCGTCACAGTCAGTCCCTTTACTGGTCACAACTGGGCCATGCCTGGTCTAGCACAAGGCTCTCCTGGTAACAACTGGTCGGTGACCTGTTCACACAATGGGCCTTGACCTAGTCACAACTGGTCCTGATTCTGGTAACAATCTGGGTGCTGATCTGGTCACACACTTTTATCCTGACCATCATCACACTCAAGGCCCTACACTTTACCACACTCTGGATCCTTACCCTATTCACATACTGGGACTTGATCCTGGTCACACTCTGGGCATTGAAACTGTTCACATTTTGTACCCTCATCTCATCACATTTAAGCCCTGACCTGGTCACTACTGGGTCCTGACCTGGTCAAGCACAGGACCCTGACCTGGTCACATCTTGGTCCTGACCTAGTTACAATAGGGTACTGCCCTACTCACACACTGGGATTAATCCTGGTCACACTCTATGCCATTACCAGGGTAACAGGCTCAACCATGACCCTGGTCACATTCTGTGCCCTGATTCTTTTCATATTCTGGGTTGTGATGCAGGACATATTCTGGGTCCTGACCTTAGTCACCCTCTGGACCCTGGGCCTGTTCACACTCTGTTCCCTGACTACTCACCCTCTATGCTCTGGCTTTGGTTACAATGTGGGTTTGGATCCAGTTTACATACTAGGCCCTGACCTTCATCACGCTCTGGGCTCTGACATTGCCAAACACTGGGGCTGGTCCCTGGTTATACTCTGGGGCCTAAGCCTGGTCACTCTTTTGTTTCTGGCTCGGGTCACACTCAACAACCTGACCATGGTCACACACATGTCCCTGGTCCTATAACACTCTATACCCTGACAATGGCTACACTCTGGGCACTGGCCCTGGTCACACTCTATATACTGAGCCTTGTCATATTCTGGGCCCTGACCTTGGTCACACTCTGGGCCCTGGTCCTGGTCCTGGTCACATTCTGGACTTTGACCTTGGTTACACTCTGGCCCTGGTATTGGTCACACTCTGGAACCTGGTCATGGTCACATTTTCTGCACATTTTCTTGAGTGTGAAAGTGAAGAGGAAGCATCAGGAAGGTTGTCAGGAGTCCTGAGTGTGCTCAGATGAGAGGAGTGCATCCCACAGGTCTCACTGAACAGCTGTCTGTCTTGCTTCTTTCAGGTCCTCCACAGCAGCAAGCACTTGTCATGAAGTATTTGATCAGACCTGCCCTGGTATCCACAGGAGCCTGGCTTACTCCAGAGCCACCTGTTGCATACAGAGACCTCAGCTCAGGTCTATGTGACAGTGCTGAGAAACTCACTGCTACCTAGGGTGCAGGTCCTTACCATGTGGGCACCTGCCTCAGTCAACAGTGGTGGAGTCACGCCAAGACATGCTCCAGAGTACAGCGCTATGAGGCTGGAGCCAGCTTCCCCTGGTGGCTGACATACTTTGTGGCCTTGGTTTGGCACTTCCACCCTTCCAAGCACAAGGATTCCAGGAGAGATTGCACACACAGTTGGGCCTTCCAGGATATTAGACAGAGTGAGCATGCTCATGGTTGATGTCCAGGGTACTGCTATGGCTCACCAGTCTAGAGCAGGCCCCTTCAGCCTCCAGGAGCAATGCAGTTAGGTGGTCCTGTTTGTAGACGTGTTGACAAGCCAGGTGAGGCAGGAGTCTCTGGGAGTCCCAGCCACTGCTCCTCTTGGCCCACATTCCAGGGCTCAAGCATAGAGCACCCTCAGAGAACCTGGACCTTGTGGCACACTTCAGGTGAGCAGGATCCTGGGTGGACACCAGTGCTGAATGGCCAGCACTCAAGGGAGCTTGGGTGAAGTTGGTCAGAAACCATCAAGGATAACCAAGACTTCCAGTAGCTGGGGAAAGTAGTCACCCATGTGGGGACAGATGCACCCTGATTGTCATGGGAGTTATGCAGGTGGCTATAGCAGCATCGGAGGTGGCACATGCAGCACAAGCTTCCCTTTGCACCAGGCTGGGCCTGCCCAGCTCCACCAGAATCTCAAGTTCCAGGTCTCCAGTAAACACTGGATCCAAACACTGGGGCATTAGGAGGAAAAGGCCTGGGTCTTTCCTGACTGAGAGGCATCTTTAGAGCCAGTATGAGGCCTCCCTCCCTCAACCGTGCAGATGCAGTGATGCTAGGATGAGCTTGTCCACACTCAGGTACAATCCATTCTTTATTCTAGTGTGGCTACCACCCAGTAAAACACATAGCTGGCTCTCTCTTCAGAGACCTGAAGGCACAGACAGGACCAGCCTTAATCCCCCAGTGTGATCTCCAGAGGCACCACCCAGAACAGCAGGCCAGGGAAGGAGTTGTGTATGGTGCCCAGCCTGCCCAGTGTCCCTTCTTCTCACTGATACACTTCATCACCTGCTTCCCCTCTTCCTCCTCTCAGGGAGAAAAGGGCACACAGTTTCCCCACTAGATGCTCCCCTGGGTCTAAGCTGGTGTTTCTCTGACCGTAAGCACTTACCAAAATCTCTGTCCAAGCAACATTGGGCTCTTCTACAACCAGGCCCCTCACTCCACCTATCCTGTGGACCTAGCCTGCTAAGAATGGATTCTCCAGCCATCTCAAACCCAGTTGTCTCTCAATCAAGGACAGGCCTCAAGTTCCATTTATCCCAGAGGTGGGACATCTATAAAAGCTTAAATTCAGCAAGAAATATATCCCTTGTGCTAAATTCGAAATGTTATTTGAGTTTTTATTTTGTTCACAGAATTGGAAATTTCTTGGGTTAAAGGGACTTTCCAACCTTCAGTGCCCAGGGAGAAATCAATGTCCAGCTCACGCTTCTCCCGATAGCATTCCTCTTCTCCCCAAGAGCTGGGGGTTTCTCTGGTCATGACTACCAACCAGCAGGGCTCTTCAAGTGAGAGCAGCGACTGTCTCATGAGTTCAGGGTGCCCATGGGTGGTGAGAGCAGAAAGTCACCCTTAGCACACTGCCTGTGAAACCCAGGTGCTGATGTTCAGGTTTCAGGCTTCAGCAATGAGGCCCAGTTATTTGTTGGGGAGGGATGGGCTTACCTGTATGCTGGTACTCATTGAATTCAACTCTCAGGAGACAGGGTTTCAGGGCAGTTGACAGCCACTTCCCCCAGAATGACCTTGCATTGCACACAAAGTCACAGCCTCATCTAATCTACCCCCAGCAGGGAGAAGAAGAAGTGCCCAGGCTCTGACACAGCCTGTAATGCATAAGGCTTTCTTCCCTGGATTTGCAGTGGCCCTTAGTTAGTCTTTCACCAGGTACACGATCCCAGTAGCCTGTGATCCAGTAGTAAGTTTGGAGTGGTGGTCAGTAACGCATGCAGGATGTTGTGGATTCATTTATTTTGAGCCTGTGTGCACATAGGGAGTGTCCAGGGCTTCGGAGACAAGTCAGTGGAATCAACTACTCTGGGGTCAGATAGGAATCACTAGGGGACTGAGGCCAAAAATGTGGCAGCATTTGTGGATAATGTGCTTCATGGAGTTTAGTCTCGGGGTGAATACAGGAGTCCATCAAGGAGTATCTGTCACTTATCTGGATCCAGAGAAAGACTGGATCCAGAGGTCAAAGGGACACAACCTTCTCAACTGCACATTGTCTACTGCTACATATGCAGGGTCATGTGTTCTGGACAGGTGCAATTGTATCCAAAGTCAGCCTATGCTCAGGCCTGGTGCCTCTGGCATTCGGTCCAGTTCCCACAAATGAACAAATCATATTCAAAGACGAGCTATGCAAATGAGAAACAAAAACAAATTAAATATTAGAAATAAATCAACATAGAAGGAATTGATAATCTTCTCTTTATATTAACATGGAAGATAAATGGTCTCATACCTCCAATTAAAAGACACGTGTTAGCAGAATGCACTAAAAAATAAGACCCAACTCTCTATTGTTTGAATGGGAGGCACTTTACAGGCAAAAAAGTCACAGACTGAAAATGAAAGGATAGAAATTAATATCATGTGAAGGAAACCCCAAAGAAGCAGGAATATCTACTCTCCAATCTGACAAGCAGACTTCAAAGCAAAATTAAACAGAAGAGTCATGGAAGGTTATTTCATACAATACAGGGAACAATACAAGAAACAGATGTAATAATGAGATATATTTATGGTCCACACATGGGTGCAACTAATTTTCTAAAATAGACACTGTTGAATCAGAACCACAGAAAGACCCCCATAATATACCACTGGATGATTTCAACACACCTCTGTAACAATGGGTAGTTCATTCAGAATAATACAGCAAAGACTCTTTGGACCTGAAAAATATTATAAATCAAATGGATTTAACAAACTTCTGTGAAATATTTCATTCAACAACACGTGAATACCCTTTCTTCTCAGAATCACATGGAATCATCTCCAAAATTGACCATACTTTAGGTCATAAGGTAACATTTAGGAAATAAAAAATATTGATGTAATTTCTTGCATTTTATCAAATAATAATGGTATGAAAATAGAACTTAACATGAACAAATACTTTGGAACACAGTTTACAATAATAATTGGGTGATATAAAAATCAAAGAAGAAATTTTAAAATTCTTATACTCAATTAAGACTACTTATACAACTTACCAGTAAATCAGGAACAGTACGGGGGCAGCTCCAAAAGGAAAGTTCATAGCCCTGAGTGCCTACATAAGAAATCAGAAGGATTTTATATAAATTAGCTGATCATGATTTTCAAGGTCCTTGAAAATCAAAAAACAACCAATCCAAAACCAACAGAATGAAGTAAATAATTAAAATCAGAAACAAAATGAATCATATTGAGGAAAAAATAAAGGATTGATGAAAGAAAAAGGTGATTTCTTGATGAAATTACATTGATAATCCCTTAGACAATCTAACTAAAAGAAAAGGGAGAAGACCCATGTCAATAAAAGTAGAGTTTGAAAAGAGAAATCACCATAAACATTACAGAAACCAGTGGATCCGTGTGTTGCCAGGATGGTTTAATATAAAAATACCAATAAATATAATTTATTACATAAATAGAATTAAGAACAAAATTCACATAGTCACCTCAAAATATACAGGGAAACACTTCAACAAATCTCATCCATTTAAGATGAAAACACTAAAAACCTAGGCACAGAAGAAACCCATCAATATTATAAAGGCTGTATTCACTTAACACACTTTTTGTCTCCTACAAGGAAACCTGGTGTGAACACTCTAGCTTTAAGGCACAGACACATCTTTCTTAGTGTGACCCCTAAAATGCAGGAAATAATGCCAAGTCAATGAATGGGATGACTTCAATTTAAAAAGTTTCTACACAGCAAAGATATAATTGAGAGAGACCATGAGAGATGGGAAAAAATCTTTACTAGCTACTCTTCTGACAGGAAAGTAATATCTAGACTGTATAAAGCACCTAAGATTTTAAGAACACAAACCCCCAATTAACCATTAATAACTTGGAAAATGAATTAAACACTTCTCAAATGAAGAAATACAGACATCTGGTAAATACATGGAAAATAGTGCAAATTCATTATTAATTAGGAAAATGCAAATAAAAACCACACTGTAATCCCTTCTTGCCCCAATTAGAAAGAGATTTATCAAGAATACAAAGTTAGCTGGTCTCTGTGGTGCATTCCTGTAATCCCAGAAGATGGGGAGGCTAAGGCTGGAGACTCTAAGCAACTCATTGATACCTTGCCTCTAAATAAAGCACAATGTAAGACTGGGAATAAACTCACTGGTCGAGTGCTTCTGAGTTGAATCGCTGGTAATCCCTCCCTCAAAAAAAAAAAAAAAAAGAGAGAACAGTGTAACAGTTACAACTGCTGGAGTGACTGTGGAGAAAAAGTACTCTACTGTAGTGTTGGTGAAAATGTAAGTTAGCACAAACACTGAACATTTCTCAAAAGACTCTGCATGGATCTGCATGGATCCATCTGTAAATACTTAAGGATTCATCCTCAAAATTAAAGTTAGGATACTGTAGCAATACACACATACACATACTATAGCACAATTAACAATAGTCACACCTCAGAACCAGCCTTAGTGTCTGTCCACAGAGTGATGAAGAGAGAAAATGTGGTATGTAGACACAATACAGATTTATTCAGACATGAACAAAATGAAGTCATGTCATTTGCAAGAAAAAGGTTAGAACATGAGAACATTATATTAAGTGAAATAAGCCAAACTCAGAAGTTTAAGGTCCATGTTCTCTCCCACATGCAAAAGCCAGAGGGAAAACAGGGGAAGAAATGAGGTATGTCATGAAAACCAAGGGAGATCAGTAGAGAGAGGGAACAAGTAGTGAAGGGTGCTGGGGAATGACACTGGTCACAGGAGATTTCTGCACTGTGTGCTCCTGCAAGTGTATAATAACAACCCCATCATGGTACACATGTCACTACCAAAAGAAGGAGGAAAGAACAAGAATGCCTAAGAGGAAGATGGAGAGGTCATTTTAGTGTGCTTCATTTCTCCTAGCTGTACCTGGACTCTGAGTTTCAGACAAGAACTCATGGGGAACAGATCATGGGCACTTAGAGTAGTGGTCTGGCCATGATCTTGACTCTGACAAGGCCAGGCAGGGGAAGGCCAGAATGGTGAGGGCTGTGGCCTCAAGTCACATTCCTGGCCAAATCCTGCACACCTGCCTTGGGAGGTGGAATTGGTTGGGCACACACTTCCTCTTCTCCCCAGGTCCTGGTCACTGGATATCAACTTATGTCCTGGACCCAGGCCTGCACCTAGACTGCACCATTGGTCCTCTGGGCCCTGGAGTCAATGGCTTCTCATAACAAAACTCTCTGCTTCCCATGCAAGGAACCAACTACACATGCATTTCTCTCTAAGACTTGATATCTTCCTTTCCCTTTGCGAAATATTTTGGGGTGATTTGCTGAGCTCTATTCATATCGCCATGGCAAGGTCCAGGATATTGCCTCCCACTTCTCAGCAGGGGCTTCCTGTGAAATTTTCTCAAGAATATATGTTTTTAAACCTATGGATGAGTTTTAATAGAAGGGAAGCATACAGACCGAGAGCATGAGGAAAAGGTCCATCTCAGGAGGAATCCAGAGAAGTCAGGAACAGGCTGCTGACCATTTCCACATCTGGGGAAACCCATAGCATGCTTCTCTCCTGGGGAAAACTCTGGACATGTGCAAAATATCTGTGCCCAGTTAAAACAGGCCAAGTGTCTAGATCTCAGGCTTTTACTGAGAGGCAGTCACACAGGGGCATCATGCTACAGGACACTCAGTGCCACTGAAACTTAGGCTCCCAATGATGGAGCCAGATGCACATGAAGTATGCTGATACATGTGCATGGCAGTCCTGACAGGCTGAAATGACCCAGCTCATTGACCTGGTGTACAAGACATGACCATCAACCATAACTATCCGACCACCCTGAGGGCCACATTCCCAGTGGTGGGCCAATGGCCAGTCCAGGTTCCAGGTAACCTTGAAGACATACAGGGACCAAACAGCAAGACTTACTCAGGGAACACTTTAGTCATGCACTACATGCACATTTTAGTATCCACTTGTGCCCCTTAGATGGGGCACTGTGTGTGCAAACTCTAACAGAGAACACCATGACTGAACTGAGATATGACCTATGGTGGGTTTGTGCTCCACTGTGCTGTTCTGTCCTCTCACTACCAGCTAATGGGGTGCTGAGTATTTACAGACCACCCATTCACTGGTGTGAGCAAACCACTACTTGACTGAAAATTAGTCTGAGACTCCTCCCACTTTGCTGTGGGTATACAGATTTGACTTTTGCTCATTCATGTCCCACCTTCCCATGACCTCTGTCTCTGCACACTCCCCAGGTGTGTGTCTATAAGTTCCTCATAACATTTACAGGTGGTACAATGTTGTTTCTTATGCATAAATGTATTATGAAGCAGTATATGCATGGGGTATGTGGGGAGCATCATGGATCAGGCATGGTAGCACACACTTTTGTTCCCAGCCCCTCACAAGGTGGAGGTAGGAGCATCACGAATTTTAGGCCAGTATAGGCACCTTATTGACAACCTGTCTCATAAAAAAACATATTCTGAGTTGCAGCTCAGTAGTAGAGCACTTCCCTACCATGTGTGAAACAAGGATTCAGTTCCCTCCACTTAAAAAAAAAAAAAGATTTTGGAAGCTCTAGACTTGAATTTCCTACTGGTGTTACCTATTTAAAAAGGAAAACTGAAAAGGAATATGTTGAAAATTATCAGGATTAGAAAAACCTGACCTTTCAAAAAATCCCTTAAAAAAAGCAGTTGTGATCAAATTTGAAATCATCAAGGCAAAACTTTAAATGTACAGAGAAGTATGGCAAGTAATATACTGAACTCCCACGTATTCATTACTCAGAATGAAGAGTTACACTCCATGATCAATGTGTTTCAACTGAATTTTTATTAATTAACCATTTGTATCCTAAGAGATAAGCTCTGATTAAAATGCACGAACACTACCACTGTTTCATCTAGAATAAAAGACTGGCCTGAACTTGGGAATCTCTTCCCTCAGCCTCCCTGCGGCTTTGATGAGAGGCGTGGGCAGGAGTGGGCCAAACTCTCTGCATCCCTTGCTGCCTGTGCTGGGCCTCTTGCCACAGCCTAGTGGTGAGGACTGGCAGGCACAGACACAGCTTCACAGTCCCCCAAGGGGAACTGATCATCTGCAAGACCCTCTGCCTGTGCACACCCATGATGGTTCAGGAAGGAAACCTCACTGACCAGGGTGGTTTTGATAAGGCAGGTAGTGACTTTATTTTTACTGAAGTTTATGTAATAAATTTTGAAATAGTAAATAAGGGGATTTGAAGACACCTTTTTGTTTGACCAAGTAGTAACCTCTAAGTCAGTATGAGAGGCTGAGAATTCTTTAAAAAGCCATCATGAGGCAGGTGGAACAGACTGTAATCCCCAAGCCCAGAAAGGTTGAGGAAGGAGGATGCAAGTTTGAGGGTAGCCTCTGCAACATCAAGACCTTGTCCCCCCAAAAAATAAAATTAGAGCTGTACTCAGTGGTAAAGATCTCTGAGTTCAATTTTATGTACAAATTAGTTATTAAATTAAATAAAATATATCCACTGAAGAACCTTCTGGAGCTGAATTGGAGGCAGTACTGCCAAAGACAGAGGATTCTGAGCCCACTGGTAGGTGCAGGACAACAGTGGGCCCAGGAGGGCATCAGGGACAAGTGACAGTAAAGCAGACAGCCCAGGTCTTGGGCAGGCCTGGTGGATGCAGGACCACGGGAGAGGACTTTCCAGAGCTTGGAGATGCAAAGGGGTCCTCAGGCAGGAGAGAAGAGACTGCCTTGAGCCTTTGCCAGGGAGTGGTCTGCTACTAGTGATACCCCTGTGTGCCAGAGGGTCAAAGGAGAGTGGGATTGGAACAGGAGGAATCCCAAGTTGACAAAGGAGTCTTTCATGGATAAAGACCTGGATGCTGGTCAGGAAGCACTCCCTGGTAGCCATATGGACAGGCACAGAAGAGCAGAACTGTCTGTCAGGACTAGAGGGAGAGTGCTGAAGAGTGATGAGTCGTAGGTAACCTCTGCACTCTGGAGATATAGAAAAATATGATGAAAGCAGGCTTCCCTAAACCCGGCTCCAGGCAGAACCACACAAAGATTTGTATGAGGCAAAGAGAACTGTGGGCATCTCTATTCTCTGTGTTCAGCAAAGTGCAGGAGGTGTGCATTATGGACTGACTTCTTGGCACTTCCTCTGTCCATCAGAAAGGCAACCCCCACACCTCTGCCTCTGCTGGTGCTCCAGAAAGGAAGGAAAAGAAAGAGTGCATATGACCCTTGGTGACTGCTGGGGCTCAAAGGCAGTGTGCTCTGGCGTGGGTGTGGTTGGTGTGTCCAGTAGGGTCTACTGTTAGTGGAGGCTTACTCTGCAGGGTTGCACAATGTGGAGGTGGGACATATTTGGAGCTTGGCCTAGTGGGCAGTACTGGGGTCACTGGGGGCATTGCAAAGACAGCAGGGGTATTATAGTCCTGGTCACACCCCAGAGGTCTCTGTTCTGCCCCTTAGATTCACTCACCCCTGAAAGGTGGCCTCAGGCTTTGCCCCAGGATGAAGCTGGGGCATAAGACAGAAAACCCTGGGTCTTTCTTGCAGAGAGGGTGCTGGTCAGACTTGTGTCAGGGAAACCTGGTGATTAGCTCAGCATGAGTGTGGCTCATGCAGCACAAGGAGTGAAGCCCAGCAGGACTGCCTAGAGGACAGAGAGCCCACAGGCCACCTGTTCAAGGTCAGAGCACAATGGTGCTCCTGGGAATATAAATGTTGGAGGTGGGCCTTTTGGGGGAACATAGCCCTGAGGTGTGTTCTTGAAGAGGACTGTGGGACATTGACTTGTCCTGCTTCTCTACTGCATCCCATATGTGAGGTGGGGAGCATGCCCTGCCAAGTACTTCTCCATGATGCACTGCCTCACCCCAGATCCCAATCAGCCCTGGACTGAGACCTTTAAAACTCAGAACCAAAGCAATCCCTTCCCCCTGTAGGCTTCTCAAATTTTAGTACATCTTGGGAAGCTAGTTTGGCCCTCTGCAGCAGCCTCCCTGTGCCCAGTGCTTGCTGCCCCAGCCACACAGCCAGAAGCCAGGAAAGAAACTGAGGGACCTTTGAAGTTGGGTCATACCAAATCTGTCCATCAACAGGAGATAGGGGGAACCTCTGTGACACATTTATTATCAGATCACTGAGCAGCAGAGTGTGGACAGGCCCTGGATGAAGATACATAGCACCAAGACCACTCTAGTTCAAAGCAGAACCCCCTACTGATTCTACTCATGGAAGTTTCCAGAATGGAGAACACTTGGGATGGTGCTAGATACTGAAAAGGTTTTACTGGGCAAGGGTGGCACTGGAATGTAAGGAGATTGTTGCAGGCTTTTTGCTGGTGAACATCCCGGGTGAGTGTTTTCCATTCATGTCACTATTTCTTCTCAATGATGAGAAGCAGGGACCTTGGCAGCAGCAGAGCATTCAGAGAAATATCCAGAAATTAGGGAAGGGGGATCAGGTATTAGAGGTCCTGGGAGCTTGGACAGAGACTAGGATTTGGGGCTCATTCTGGTGGGAGGTGGGAGGCAGGAGTCCACACTGGATGAACCCCTGTATCAGGACAGGGCAGTTACCTTGTCAGAGGTGCTCTGCAGCAAAACCAGGAGGGTGAAGGTAGAAAAAAGTGCAAGTTAATTCCCTTGGGGAATCCTGATTGGTGGGAAGAAAGACCAAATTCCCACACTCTGTACCTGGAATATTCACTTGATTGACAGAACAAGAACCCAGTCAGTTCACACAGAGTTGGGTAAACTGAAAACTTTAAAGGGAGCATTTTTACAGCACCCTAGTCTAGGCTTCCCGTCATCAATGTTTTCTCTCTCATTGTGGAGGTCATGTGTTCCTGAACTCATCTTCAATCCCACACTGGCCAAAAGTAATTGCCTTGGCACCTGTTTGGGGGAATCTGAGGGCCTGGGTTTCACCAGTCCATAAACTTTGACTTGCCAGGTAGCCTAGAAAGGGTCTGGATCTTTGGGTTAATTGGTGAGGTGACAACACTCAGGTCCAAGGACTCCTGAGTAGGAATTGTGATGTTTAGAGGAAACCCTAGAGGCAGGGAGGAAAGACCCTTCAGAAGTCCACATGGGCACTCCTCCCAGAACTCTGGCATCAAGCCTAACACAGCTTAGACCTCAGCCAACCTTGAGAGTCTGGGCAGAACTCAGGAGTGTAGAACTGCTCAAGGTCACAAGAGAAACAGCCATTCTTTGAGGTTCACTCCCAGAGCCCCCAACTGTGACAGGGGTCCCTGGAGATGCTGGGTGGGCTCACTGACATCCTCCATGTTCAGCAGCAGGCAAGCCACTTCTGGCCTCTGGGTTTCTGAGTTGGACTTAATCTGGTCAGTAGTGGTCAGCAGGGTGGCATCCCCCAAGGTCCTGAGCCCTTTGTCCTGAGTTCATATCTCAGTTCACCTTGTTTTCTGTGGAGTCAGGATGAACTCCAGAGATGTTCATCATCTGAAAACACCTGGTAGTCACACTTGTGGTAGCCATGAGTACGCTGGCACCTTGAACCCAGCCACCAGAGCTGTGGGCCTTATAAAAGTCATCTGCCCTCAGGCAGGGCAGACACCTTCTTCGCATACCCATCCATTTCCCTGTCTGGACCAGGGATGAGATACCTGCTCTTGTTGCTGCCTCTGTTCCAGCTGTTAGGGTGAGTTGAACGCCTGAGTGCCCTGCCTTGTGTGCCCAGGGACCTGAGGACCATTTCAACCATGCTGAGATTCTGGGTTGATCTAGGTGAACATGTCCCCAGAATGACATCAAACTGCTGCCCAGGGAAGGAGCAGGGTGCTGGGTGGTCTTTGTTCAGGGCCTCAGTTTCTTGCCCTGGAGAGAGGGCAGGCTGCCATGATGGTGACTGCTGGTTTCCCAGAACGATCAGTAGACTGTCTGCCAGGTGAGCAGGAAGGTTGGTGGGACAGACCAGTTGGAGGGCTTGGTAGGTTGGTGCTTCCAAACACCAGGGTGCATACCTGTGGGTGGATGGCTGTGGACTGGGAGGCCTGGGTCCCTGAACCAAGGCATGTCTCACCCAGTCTAGGATTGAGCTGTCAAGCGTCGCGTTCCCTTCTGCGCGCAGAGAGAGACACGACACACTGGTTGTTCGTCAGAGCTCTTTATTGTTCCTCTTCTTCCTCTTTCTCCTTTCTCCTCCCTCTCTTACAAGGAAGTCATGGCCATTATATATGAATCATGAGCCAATCAGGTTACAGAGCATGTGGGGAGAGCATGATAACAATGTAATACAATAAGGGCAACAAGAGGGTACGCAGTGAGCATGAGTCACCTTGTCCAATCAGAGCAGTCCATTCTGGCACTGGCTTAGTGCCGGGGCAACTTCCTTAAGCAGTGTTAGCTGTTTGTTGCAAACCAGGGGCCCCGGCTCAGTGCCAGACTAGGGTGGGGTCCGCGGTACCCCTCAGCTCCCCCTTTCTTTTATTAAAAGAAAAGGCCTGAGACCGTGCCTGTCTTAGGTTGAGGGGTCAGCACATGTCCTTACCCATCATCAAAGACTGTAGAGCATGCTACAGCTTCTGTCTTAGGTTGGTACATGGCCACCTCCTTCATTACCCGTCGTTGACTACCGGTCTAGCATACTTGCCATATATGGGGGGAGGCCTCTAGCCTTAATGGCAGTCAGGACCAGGAAGGATGATTCGATCTCTCTGTTGGGTGGCTTGTAATTGATAAATTAAGCAAATGAGATATAAAACACCTAAAATATTAGTCCTAGGGAGCTAAGGCTTGCCCATTGTTTTACAAAACCTAGAGCAGTAGAGAACCATTTGACCATTTTAGATACAGGTGCCACATTTACCCTGGTGGTATTGACTCTCATAATTTCAGCTCTTAGTTGAGAGGTTAAATTGTCAAACCCATATGACCAAGTACAAGTAAGATAGTGAGAAGATTTCTAGACAACATAGCTGCATGGCTATCATAAAAAGTGATAGGGGCAACACAAACTGCTTTTAAAGAAAGACCACATTTTAGACCCATAAGTTCTTGTAACAAGTCCACTTGTTCTTGTAATAAGTCCACTCTTTGATTTACTAGGAGGATGCCTGTTCTTAAATGTTGGTTTAAGGTCTCTTGAGTCTGTAAGGCAGTGGCAGTGTTTTCTGCCAAATGATTAACTGTAGTTGTTGTCTGTATTGTAGTTGTCAATGCGGCTGCTGCGGTTGTGGCTGCTGCTGCAGAGGCTGCAATGGCAGTGATCACAGCTGTTGTGATGCCAAAATCTCTTTTGTTTCTTGATAATAGCACTGGTAGTTCTGTATCTGTAACAGAGACTGGGACTGGTAGGAAGGTAGGAATAGGCATTAAGATTGCTCGTGAGAACCTAGAAGCATTCCAACATTGAGAGAGAAGTTTGGAGAATAGCAGCTTGATAAATACCCTGCTTTAAAATTTGTATACTTGGAAAATATGAATACATTTAATATACAAGGAGTGACCATTTCACAATTACCTTGACACTTTAATCTTACTAAATTCAGTTTTTAAAGAAAAATTTAGACTCTGTAACATAGTACAATACTCTTAAAAGTTGTTTAACCATAATTGTATAAACCCCAATTTTTAAGACTAATTGTTTTAAAGAATAAAACTTAATAGACACAAAGTTAAGAGTAAATTAGTGTTTCTAAGAAATCCTTGTTATTTTACCATGTTATTTTACCATATAGATTAAACTTTGGCTTATATCAGAACATTAGTATTTCACCTTAGGAAAAACCTTAAATAGCTTTAGCTGTCTTACACACATACAACCAACTTAGTTACACACAGACTTGTTGAAACTTGCCCTTTACTTACACAGACTTTCTTAGCACTTACTTAGACCCTCATGTATTCCATTACATAGGCACTTTTTTACCCAGAAACATTTTCTTTTCCTTTTTATTAAATATATTTCCAAACCCAGAACCTTTTATTTTTTTCTTTCCTATCTGTTGACCCCTTTTTGTTCACATTCTGAAACAACTCTCATGAAATTTTTGAATTTAGATAAATTGTTCTATTTTAATAAGATTAAATATTTTGTTGTTTATAGTACTCTAATTGAAGCACAGTTGAAACCTTTAGAACCCTTTGTATATAGAATTGTACTTGTTAAGACATAACTCTTAGTAACCTTGTTTTTAGTCAAGATATTAGACAAGTGTCCAGAACAGTATTTGCTGTCTCTTTCCTGTTGAAGAAAAGTCCTAGAAACAATTGATATTAGACATTGTTTATCATCAACATTCCATTTGTTTGACCACCTACAGACTTGAAAGTTATTTTTAAAGACATTTCACTTTTATTAGTTTACTCAATTTAAATTGAACCTTTTTAAATCACGTGAATAAAAGTATTTGGATCCATTTTTTAAATTTTAATTTTAGGAGTGCTCAGTTTTGATACAGACAAAACATGACATTAGACAGTACAACATAACACATAACACAAAATTAAAGGCCTTGTAACTTTATAGGTGAATCTCCATTGCAATGTAACAGATGTTCAAAAACTTTAGTTGAATAAAAAATAGAACTGATCAAAAAGAAAAAAAAATCATTAACCTAGGTATGCAGGATCAAAATTATGAGCTCAAAAATACAGCATTAAAGAAAAACAAAACAAAACAAGAATTCTGGAAAATGAGTTAGTTTTGTGTAGCAACCCAGAAGTTTAAAACAGACACCCTTTCTTCTTTCTTTTCTTATCTTCAGGTTACCTCCCTTTCCCGCTGAGACCGCTGCAGCCTACATTCCAATGCAGGTTTCAGCAAGGCCAGGCAGGGGTGGGGGGAGGATCACCCAGGACTTTTTAACCCTTTTTCTTCCTGGTTAAGAAATCAGGTTAGGTTTGAATGCAGAAAATTACAAAACATTATTTCTTACTACTTTTGAGGAATGGAGCTGCTGAGATTTCTGCCTAGGGGAAGGACTGCTTCAAGGACACGGGTGTTCCCTCCCTAGGTGGCCATGGAGCTGCGTGGAAGGGATCAGGAGGGGGGCCTTTTTCTGTCTCTTGTGATAGTTTCTCTTGATTCAACAATCCCTTATCTAAAAACCAAGGGGCTTTGTCTTCTACAGTTTTTAAAAACTTCCTAGCTGAGGAAACCTTTAAAGGTGCTCCATTAGTCTTTAATAAAGCCTTTAATAGTCCTTCCATGCGAACTCTGGACATTTCTGAACCCATGCTTTAGCTATAGCAGCCGCCTTCCGCGTGCCTACTTTCACTTTAACTGGACCGCTTCCTGCGTGTCCCCGGACCACCTTCCATGAGTCCTGATAGTCGCTTTACCGCGCTGTAGTCGCTTTACCACACTGTAGTCGCTTTACCGCGCTGTAGTCGCTTTACCACACTGTAGTCGCTTTACCGCGCTGTAGTCGCTTTACCGCGCTACTTTCACTTTAACCGGACCGCTTTTCCGCGTGTCCTGATAGTCGCTTTACCGCGAACTTTAAGGCTGCCTTTATCACTCCTATTTTATTATTTACAACAGACAAACTGGTTAACATTAATCTCTAAAACTTATATAACATTAATCTTTAAAACTTATATAACATTAATTTCTAAAACTTATATAACATTAACCTTTAAAACTTACCTAGGTAGTTGCTGCTGATCTAAAGGTCCCTGGTTCGATTCCCGGGTTTCGGCACCACTCGTCGCGTTCCCTTCTGCCCGCAGAGAGACACGACACACTGGTTGTTCGTTAGAGCTCTTTATTGTTCCTCTTCTTCCTCTTTCTCCTTTCTCCTCCCTCTCTTACAAGGAAGTCATGGCCATTATATATGAATCATGAGCCAATCAGGTTACAGAGCATGTGGGGAGAGCATGATAACAATGTAATACAATAAGGGCAACAAGAGGGCACGCAGCGAGCATGAGTCACCTTGTCCAATCAGAGCAGTCCATTCTGGCACTGGCTTAGTGCCGGGCCAACTTCCTTAAGCAATGTTAGCTGTTTGTTGCAAACCAGGGGCCCCGGCTCAGTGCCAGACTAGGGTGGGGTCCTCGATGTTGCAAACTGGGCCGCCCCAGCTCAGTGCCAGACTAGGGTGGGGTCCTCAATGTTGCAAACTGGGCCGCCCCGGCTCAGTGCCAGACTAGGGTGGGGTTCGCGGTACCCCAACCGTCAAGAATGCTTGGCATCAGGCAATCAATTTCTTCCTTCCTCCTCTTTCCAGGATGATCCTTAATATTGCCCAAATACCTGAGAAAGTGAGTGTCTGCCTTCCTGGAGTCGGGGGACATGTGATGTGTAGTGAAATGTGTATCTGGCATCAGGGATTCCAGCAGTAGTGTGGGCCCAGGAAGATACCCATTTCTAATCTGGGCACTGATATTGGTCGTAACTGCTTGACAAACACAGTGACTTCTCTGTCTCTGTAACTCCCTGCAACATGGGAACAGAAGAACTGCCTCCTTCCAGAGGGCTTCAGGGGGGCAGACAGATCTTCTCTCCACTCCACACACTGCCTGGGAATTGCTGGACTCTGATTATTCCTAAGGGCACCATGTACTCAGAAATGAAGGTGGGGAAAGAATTGTAGATGTTAGGTGATCTGGTGGTACTCACAGATGTGCCCTGACCTCCTTACTCCTGGGTTCTGCTTGGTCACAACTGGGTCCTGACCTTGTCAAATACAGAACACTGACATGGTCACAACTGGCCCTGATTCTTTTCACTATGTGGACTTGATCTGGTCATGTCCTGACCATGGTCACATTTGGAGCCCTGGTTTTTGTCACAATGTGGGCCCTTACCCTGTTCATATATTGGGATTCCCCTTTTTTATATTCTGGTTCTTGAACCTGTATACACTCTGCACACTGACCTGGTTCCATTTGGGCCCTGACTTGGTTACAGTTTGGTCCTGACCTGGTCACAGTTTGGCCCTGACCTGGTCATGAATGGGTGCTGACCAGGTCACAATCTCTGCCTGGCTTTGTCATACACAGGGCCCTCACCTTATCACTACTGTCCCTGACCTAGTCACACAGTGGACCCTGTTGCTAGTCTCAATATGGGCCCTGACTCTGGTCACATGATGTGTCCTGACACTAGTCACATTCTGGGCCCTGATCTGGTTCCACTCTTCCTGACCATTGTCACACTCGGGGCTCTGATATTTGGCACACTCCGTGTCTTTACCCTCTTCACATTCTGGGCCTTGATACTGGTCACACTCTGGGCCTTGAACCTGTTCACAATTTGTACCCTTACCTGGTCACTATTGCACCCTGAACTGGTCACAACTGGGTCCTGACCTGGTCACATTCTGTACTCTCACTTAGTCAGAAACTGGGCCCTGATACTGATCACATTCTGGGCCCTGATTTTTGTCACATTCTGGGTTCTAAGCAAGGACATACTCTGGACCTGATCAAAGTCACTGTCTGGGCCCTGACATTAGTCTCCTTCTGGGCCTTGGCCCTGGTCACACTCTGGGGCCTGAACTTGCTCATCCTCTAGGCCTTGACCTTGGTTAAAGTCTGTGTATTGACCCTAGTCAAACACTGGGCCTGGGCCCTGGTTACACACTGGGCCCTGAATCTGGTCACCCTTTTGTCTTTGGCCCTGGCCGTACTCTCCAAAGTGACCATGGTAGCAACTGAGCCCAGAACCTGGTAACACTGTAATTCTGACAATGACCAAACTCTGGGCCCTGGTCCTGGTCGCACTATGTACCCTAACTATGGCCAAAGTCTGGGCCTTTAAAATGGTCACACTCTCTATCCTGTCAATGGTCACACTCTGGGCCTTATCTCTGATCACATTCTGGACCCTGACCCTTGTCACACTCTTGATATTGGCCCTGGTCACACTCTGGATTATGGCATTGGTCATACACTGGGCCCTAACACTGGTCACATTCTGTGTCCTGGTCCTGGTCACACTGTGGATCCAGACATTGGTCACAATCTTGGCACTGGCCTGGGCCACACTCTACCCTGAACTCTACCCTGAACTTAGTCACACTTTGGGCCCTGGCCAAGGACACATTCTGGACCCTGACTCTAGTCACATTCTCAGCCCTTACATTGGTCATATACTGGGCCTTGACCTGTTCACATTCTCTACACAGACCTGGTCAGTATTGGGTCCTGGGCTTGTCACACTCTGTGCTCTGACCTTGTCAAGTACAGGATTCTGACTTGGTAACAACTGGGCACTGACCTGGTCACAACAAGTCCCTAAACTAGACACACACTGAGCGTTGACCCTGGTGACACACTATGCCCTTACCTTAGTCACATTCTGGGCCCTGATTCTGATAAAATTCTCAGCCCTGATTCTTGTCACATTCTGGATTCTGACCAAGGACATACTCTGAGCCCTGACCTTAGTCACCCTATGGACCCTGAACCTGCTCAACCTCTAGGCCATGTCCTTGGTTACAATCTTGGCCTTGACCCTGGTGACACACTGGGCCTGAACCTGGCCACCCTCTGGCCCTCAAATAGTGGGCCTGGACCTGAATTACACTCTGGGGCAAGATCCTGGTCACCATTTTATCCCTGACTGCTGTCACACTCTGCATCCTGACAATGGCCACACCCTGAGCCCTGGCCCTGGTCATATTCTGGGCCCTGGCCTTAGTCACATGCTGGGCTCTGGCCCTGGTCACCACTGTTGCATTTACATGTGGGGTGGGAAAGTGAGGAGTAATCATTGGGTAGGTTTTCAGCAATCCTTAGTGTGCTGAGAGGGCAGGAGTGCGTCCCACAGGCCTCAATCAACAATTGTCTGTCTTGCCTCTTCCAGTTCCACAGGACAACAAGCACTTGTCATGAAGTCCTTACTTATACCTGCACTGGAGTACAGAGGAGCCTGGCTTACTCCAGAGTCTCCTGTTGCAGCACAGGTCTGCAACAGTGCCAAGAGACTCAGTGGCAGCTGAGGTGCTGACCCTTAACTCCTGGGCTCCTGCCTCAGCAGACAGTGGTGGAGCACAGGGCAAGGCATGTTCCAGAGTACAGAGCTAGGAGTCTGGAGTCAGATCCTGGTTGTCTATGTGCTTTGTGGCCTTGGTGTGGCACTTCCACACTTCTAACCACAAGAATTCCAGGAGATAATGGACACCCAATTGGAACTTCCAGGATACTAGACAGAATGAGGTGGTCATGGTCACTGTCCAGGGTGCTACCACTGCTCACCAGTCAAGAGCTGGCCCCCTTCAGATTCCAGGGGCCACAGAATTATGTGTTCCTTGTTATAGATGTGTTACCAAGCCAGCTGCATCAGGAGCCTCTGGGACACCCAGTCATTCCTCCTCTTGACTTACATTCCAGGGCTCAAGCACAGAGTAACCTCAGAGAACTTGGGTCCTGTTGCACCACTTCAGATCAGCAGGATCCTGGGTGGACACCAGTGCTAGATGGCCAGGACTCCAGGGAGCTGGGTTGAGGTTGGTCAGAGACCATCAGGTTTCACCAAGTCTTCTAGAGGCTGGGGCAATGTGTCACCCACATGGGGACAGATGCACCCTGATTGTGGTAGACATTGTGATGTTGGCCACAGAGGCAGCAGAGGTGGTAAATGCAGCCCCAGCATTCCCTGTGTTCCAGGCAATCGTATCCAACCCCCCCCCCCCCAGAATCTCAGCTGCCAGGACTCCAGTACACACTGGATCCAAGGATTTGGGTATATGGAGGGCAAGAACTGACCCATGTTGGACTGAGAGACCTCTTTAGAGTCAGCCTCAGGTCTCCCTCCATCGTTTCCTGCAGCCACAGTGATGCCTAGTTCAGCTTGTCCACACTCAAGAACCACCCATTCCATATTCCAGTGTGACTACCTTCCAGCTGAACATGAAACTGGCTCTACCCTCAGAGACTTGAGGGCCCAGACATCACCTACCCTTATCCCTACAGGTCCTCCATAGTCATTGGCCAGATCAAACAGGCCAGGAAGGGAGTCTGAAAGCTACCAAGCCAGCCTGGCAGTTCCTGGCTTCTCACCGACTCTCCTCATCACTGCCTTCCTGGATCCTCCTCTCTGGGAGAAAAGGGTGTACAGCCTCCTCATTTGTTGTTACCCTAGCCTAGGATGGGATCCCTCTCACACTAAACACTTCCAAGGACATCCTCCCTAGCAAAGTTGGATTCTTCTGCAACCAGGCCCATCACTCCACCAAACCTGTGGACCTAGCCTGGGAAGACTGGAATTTGCAGCAATCTCTCAACTGTGGTGGACCCTCACCCAAATACAGGTCTATGATCCCATTTGATTCATCATCCCAGAGTTGGGACATCTAGAAAAACTTAAATTGAACAATATATATAACACTTGTGATAAATTCAAAATGTCATTTGAGTTTTACTTATGTTCAGAGAATTGGAAACTTCTTGAATTAAAGGAAAATTTTCAACCTTCACTGCCCTGGGAGAAATCACTTCCCTACCCAATTTTCAGACAACATGCACTCCTCTTCTCCCCAAAGCTGAGGGATTCTCAGGTCATGAGGACCAAAAATCAGTGCATTTCAGGTGTCATCAGTGACTATCACATGAGTTCAGAGTGTACCCATGGGTGGTGGGTACAGAAAGTATCCCCTAGCACACGGTGAATGCCAGGTGCTGAAGTTCAGGTCCCTGGCTTCAGCCATGGGGCCAGCTGAGTAGTGTAGAGGGGTGGTCTCCCCTGTGTGCAAGTGACCTCTGAACTCACCTATCAAAATATAGGACTTTCTGAGAAGTTGACAGCAGATTCCCCAGGATGACATCCCATTGCAACTAATCAAGCCACAGCAGGGAGGCATAAACCATGTCCAAATTCAGACACAGCTTGTACTGTGCAATGCCCTTTGCCCTTGGTGAGTCTGTCACCTTGTACAAGGTCCCTTTAGCCTTTTCCCTAGCTCCAAACTCAAGTGTGGGGTTCAGGAAGCCATGCAGAATATTGTGGGCTAATACGGTGTAAGCACATAGACCATATGTGTAAATGGGGTGTCATGACAGCACCTACTTCTAGCACATAGGGAGCATCCAGAGATCCAGAGTGTGGGGGAAAAGCCAGTGGCATCATGACATCCTCTAAAATCAGCTTGGACTCTTTAGGGTCCTGAGGCCAACAGTGTGGCAGAATTTGTGGACACCATGCTTCAGGGAGCTTAGTCACAGGGATGAATACAGGACCATGGCAAAGAGTATCTGGTACTCATCCTATTTTAGAACAGAAGGCCCGGCTGCAGGAGTCAGAAGGACATGACCATCTCAAGTGCACATTGCATGCTGAGAATGTCCTGCCCTGTTCTGCCTTGCCTGGAAGCCTCAGGGCACTGCATGCTGGACACAAACAACTGGGTCCAAAGTCAGCCTTTGCCCAGTAGACCTGATGGCTCTGGCATCCTCTCCAGGTCCCCAATATTAAGAAATCTTATTCAAAGTTTAGCTAAGCAAATGAGAATCAAGAACAAATTAAACATTGAAAGAAATCAAAATGGAAGGAAATAACAATATCTCTTTACAATAACATGTAATGTAAAAGGGCTCAACCTGCCCTTATGAGACACAGGTTTGCTGAATGCAATGGAAAGTAAAACCCAACTATGTATTGTTTGCAAGGGAAGCACTTTACAGTCATTGAGAGTCACAGACAGAAAATGAAAAGATGGAAACTGATATACCATAAGAAGGGAACCCCAAAGAAGCAGGAGTATGTGACAAGCACATTTCAAAGCAAAATTAAACAAAAGAGTCAAGGAAAATTATCACACAATACAGGCAAAATACAACAAACAGAAGGTAACAATGTGAAATATTTATGACCCACACATGGACGCAACTAATTACCTAAAAGAGACACTGCTTGAATCACAGCCTCAGATGGACCCCAGTACAATACCACCAGGCAGTTTCTGCACACCTCTCGCACCAGTAGCTAAGTTATCCAGAAATAATACAGCAAATATTCATTGGACATGAAAAATATTTTAAATATAAAGGATTTAATAGACCTCCCCAAAATACTTTATCCAACAATGACTGAAAACACTACCTTCTCAGAAGCTCATGGAACATTCTACAAAATACACTATATTGTAGGTCATAAGGCAACATTTAGGAAATAAAAAAATTGATGTGTTTTCTTGCATCTTATCAAATCATAATGGTATGAAATTAGAAATCAACATGAAAAAATCCTAGTAGATCTATGGACACACATGGAGATTGGAAAAAGCACTTTTTAATGATAAATGAATGATAGAAGAAATCAAAGAAGAAAATTAAAAATTCTTAAACTCAATTGAGAGTATTTAGACAACATATCAGGACCTTCAATACACTGTGGGGACAGTTCAAAAAGTACAGCACATTAGCCCTGAGTGCCTATATAAGAAATCAGAAGGATTTGAAATAAATAAGCTAATTATGCATTTCAAGGTCCTTGAAAAACAAAATCACCCAACCCAAAACCAAAAGAAGGAAGTAAATAATTAAGATTAGAACCAAAACCAATCAAATTGAGAATAAAAAATTAAAGGATCAATGAAACAGAATTAATTTTTTGAAAACATAAACAACACTGATAATCCCTTAGCCAATATAATTTAAGGAAATACAGAGAAGACACAAAGTCATTAAAAATAGAGACGTAAAAGGAGAAATAATCATGGACATCACAGAAATTTAGTAGATCATTAAGGACTCTTTGGAAAACTTATACTCTAAAAATTTGGAAAACCTAGGAGAAATGGATCCATTTCTGGACACATACAACCTGCAAGAATTGGATCAGCAGTACAAAGGAAACTTGAAGAAACCACCACCTGACAATGGACAGAAGCAGTAATGAGAAATCTTTCAAAAAAGAAAACGTAGGACCACATGGAATCTCAGCTGAATTCTACCACAGTTTTGAAGAACTTATCCCAGTGCTCCTCAAATTATTTTATGAACTAGAAAGGGATGGGAGACTTCCAAATTCATTCTATGAAACAAGTGCCTCAATCATACCAAAATTGAGTAAGAAAAAATCAAGGAATTGAAACTGTTAAACAATATCCCTAATGACTTAGATGCAAAAATGCTTAATAAAGAACTAGAAAAGCATACCTAATAATATATTAAGAATACTGTACACCATTAGTAGGCAGTATGGATCCCATTTTTGCCATAATTTTTTAACATAAAATTACCAATAAATATAATCCATCACATAAATAGAATTAAGAACAAAATCACATAGTCACTTCAAAATTTGCAGAGAAATACTTTAAAAGACTCAGCATCCATTCATGATAAAACTCTGAAAAGCTAGGCAGAAAATGAACCTCCCTGAATATCATAAAGGTTATATTCAACTAACCCAGAACCACCCTCATAGTAAATTGGGAAAAACTGAAAGATTGCCTTTCAAATCCAGAACAAGACAAAGATTTCAACTCTCACCACTCCATTTAAGTATAGTGCTAGGAATTCTATCTACATAAAGTAGGCAAGAGAAGGAATAAAAGGGTTAAAAGTAGGCAAGGAAGACATCAAATTGTCACTGTTTGCAAAAGATTTCTGGAGCTAAAGTTGAAAAAGCTCAGCAAAGTATCCATTTCCAAAGTGAACATATAAAATCAACAGCTTTTCTATCTACAAACAATGAGTTTGTTGAGAAAGAAATAAGGAAATTACTCCCATTCACAATACACTCAAAAAAACAGAGAGAAAGAGAAAAAGAAAGAAAAGAGATAGAGAGACATAAAATGAAAGAAAGAAACCAGAAGAAAAAGAAAGAAAGAAAGAAAGGAAGGAAGGAAGGAAGAAAGAAAAGAGATTGAGAAAAATAAGGAAAGAGGGAAGGAAGGATGGAAGGAAAGAAAGAGGGAGGAATGAAGGAATGAAGGAATAATCTAAGAAGGTGAGAAATCACTATATTTAAAGCTACAGAACATTGAGGAAAGAAATTGAAAAGACCCAAGAAGATGGAAAGGCCACACAAGTTCAGAGACAGGCATAATTGATATTGTTAAAATTGTCGTATTAACAAAACAATATACAGATTCAATGCAATTCCCACCAAAATTCCAATGATATTCTCCACAGAACTAGAAAAAGAAGTCCTGAGCTTCATTTGAACAAGTAAAAGAACCCAGATAGCCAAAGTAATTTCAAGTTGAAAAAGCTATTCTGGAGGTTACCATCATACCTAATTCAAATAACACTACAGCCCTATGCAATGATTCTACATGTTACTGGCTTAAAACGAGGCACCCACACAAATGGCCCAGAATAGAAGACACAGAGACAAACCCAAACATCAACAGTCATCTGATCCTTGACACAGGTGCCAAAAACAGGCATTGGTAAAAATGCAGGCTTTGTACCAGTGGTGCTGGGAAAGTGGTTATACACAGTAGAAAAATGTATCTAGACCTGTATATTTCACCCTGCACCAGAATCAACTCAAAATGAATCCAAGACCTTGGAATTAGATCAGAAGCTATGCAACTCCTACAAGGAAACCTAGGATCAACACTCCAGCTTCAAGACACAAACACATCTTTCTCAGTGGAACCCCTAACATGCAGGAAATAATGCCAAGAGTCAATAAATGGTATGACTTTAAATTAAAAAAAAAAAAACTTCCATGCAACAGAGAAATAATTGAGACTGTGAAGAGAGAATGTGAAAGATGGGAGAAAATCTTTCATAGGTACTCTTCTGAAAGGAGAGTAATATCTAGACTGTGTAAAGTACTTAAAAACTTAACACCAACCCCCCATGAGCCATTAATAACTGGGAAAATGAATTAAACACTTCTCAAAAAAAGAAATACAGACATCTGGTAAATGTATTGAAAATAGCTGAGTATCATTAAAAATGAGGGTAATGCATATCAAAACCACACTGTAATTCCTTCTTGCTCCAGTTAGAAAGGAAGTCATCAAGAATACAGTTAGTACCAGAAAACTGTTAGATCTCATAAGTGAATTCTGTAAAGTAGCGGGATATAAGATCAATGCACATAAATCTAAGGCATTTCTATACATAAGCGATGAATCTTCAGAAAGAGAAATTAGGAAAGCTACCCCATTCACAATAGCTTCGAAAAAAATAAAATACTTGGGAATCAATCTCACAAAAAAGTGAAAGACCTCTACAATGAGAACTACAGAACATTAAAGAAAGAAATTAAAGAAAACCTCAGAAGATGGAAAGATCTCCCATGTTCTTGGATAGGAAGAATTAATATTGTCAAAATGGCCATACTACCAAAAGTGCTATACAGATTCAATGCAATTCCAATTAAAATCCCAATGATGTACCTTACAGAAATAGAGCAATAATTATGAAATTCATCTGGAAGAATAAAAAACCCAGAATAGCTAAAGCAATCCTTGGCAGAAAGAGTGAAGCAGGGGGTATCGCAATACCAGATCTTCAACTCTACTACAAAGCAATAGTAACAAAAATGGCATGGTATTGGTACCAAAATAGAAAGGTGGATCAATGGTACAGAATAGAGGACACGGACACAAACCCAAATAAATACAATTTTCTCATACTAGACAAAGGGGCCAAAAATATGCAATGGAGAAAAGATAGCCTCTTCAACAAATGGTGCTGGGAGAATTGGAAATCCATATGCAGCAGAATGAAACTGAACCCATATCTCTCACCATGCACGAAACTAAACTCAAAATGGATTAAGGATCTTGGAATCAGACCAGAGACCTTGCATCTTATAGAAGAAAAAGTAGGTCCAGATCTTCAACATGTCGGCTTAGGACCAGACTCAACAGGACTCAAATAGCACAAGAAATAAAAGCAAGAATTAATAACTGGGATAGATTCAAACTAAAAAGCTTTCTCTCAGCAAAGGAAACTATCAGCAATGCAAAGAAAGAGCCTACAGAGTGGGAGAAAATCTTTGCCAATCATACTTCAGATAGAGCACTAATCTCCAGAATCTATAAAGAACTCAAAAAACTCTACACCAAGAATGCAAGTAATCCAATCGACAAATGGGCTAAGGAAATGAATAGACACTTCACAGAAGAAGATATACAAGCAATCAGCAAACATATGGAAAAATGTTCAACATCTCTAGTAATAAGAGAAATGCAAATCAAAACTACCCTAAGATTCCATCTCACCCCATTTAGAATGGCAATTATCAAGAATACAAGCAACAACAGGTGTTGGCGAGGATGTGGGGAGAAAGGTACACTCATACATTGCTGGTGGGGCTGCAAATTAGTGCAGCCACTCTGGAAAGCAGTATGGAGACTCCTTAGAAAACTTGGAATGGAACCACCATTTGACCCAGCTATCCCACTCCTTGGCCTATACCCAAAGGATTTAAAATCAGCATATTACAGAGATACAACCACATGAATGTTCATAGCTGCTCAGTTCACAATAGCCAGATTGTGGAACCAACCTAGATGTCCTTCAATTGGTGAATGGATAAAGCAACTGTGGTATATATATACAATGAAATATTACTCTGCCATAAAGAATGATAAAATTATGGCATTTGCAGGCAAATGGATGAAACTGGAGAATATCGTGCTAAGTGAGATAAGCCAATCTCAAAAAACCAAAGGAAGAATGATATCGCTAATAAGTGGATGAGGACACATAATGGGGGGTGGGAAGAGTTAGTGTTAGGGTTAGAGTTAGGTTTAGGGAGGGGGGCAAGAATGGAGGAAGGAAGGACTGTATAGAGGGAAAAGAGGGGTGGGAGGAGTGGGGGGGAAGGGAAAAAATAACAGAATGAATCAAACAACATTACTCTATGTAAATTTATGATTACACAAATGGTATGCCTTTACGCCATGTACAAATAGAGAAACAACATGTATCCCATTTGTGTACAATAATAAAAAAATAAAGAAAAAAAAAAGAATACAGTTAGTGGGGATGTAATTGTGGCTCAGTGGTAGAACGCTTACCTAGCATGCGTGAGGCACTGCGTTCGATCCTGGGTACCACATAAAAATAAAATAAAAGTATTGTGGCCATTTACAACTAAAAAAAGAATTTAAAAAACAGAATACAGTTAGCTGGCCTTGGTGGTGCATGTATGTGATCCCAGCACCTGGGGAGGCTAAGGCTGGAGGCTCTAAGCAACTCACTGACACCCTGTCTCTAAATAAATTACAAGATAAGACTGAGGAAGAGCTCACTGGTTGAGTGTTTCTGAGTTAAATTGCTGGAAATCTCCCTTTCAAAAGAAAATAATGTAACAGTTACAAAGGCTGAGAGGCTGTGGAGAATAAGTACACTTCTTTAGTGTTGGTAGGCATGTAAATTAGTACAATCATTGTGGATATTTCTCAAAAGATTCAGCATGGAACCACTATATGATCCAGATATAAATACTTCAGGATTCATTTTCAAAGTTACAATCAGCATACTGCAGCAATACACACATACCCATGTTATAGCAGCACAATTCACAATAGCCATACCTTGGAACCAGCCTAGGCGTCTGTCCACAGATTGATGAAGAAAGAGAAAATGTGCTATGTAGACACAATGCAGATTTATTCAGTCATTAAGAAAAACAAAGTCTTGTCATTTTCAGGAAAATGACTGAAACATGAGAACATTATGACAAGTTAAATAGCCAAACTCAGAAAGTTAAGGTCTATGTTTTCTTCCACATGTCAAAGCCAGAGGGGACACAGGAGAAAGAAAGGTGGGGAATGTCATGAAAACCACGGGAGATCAGCAGAGAGAGGGACCCTAACACTAACCCTAGACTGGACCATTGATACTCCTGCCCCTGGGGCTGATGACTTCCTGTAACTGAGCTCACTGTTTCCCATGCCAGGAACAAGTACATTTAAATTCCCCAGCTGGAGGGCACAGGCTGCTGCCTGCAGTCCTGTTTCAGGCTCTTGGCTGATGATAGCAGCCCCTGCGGTGCACATTCAGGGACAGTGTCCACACCCTGGCTGATGCAGAACAGCCAGACACCTGAGTGACTCCAGAGTGTGGTCTTTTGCTAGGGATTCCCCTGATCACATGGGGGAGAGGGGAGAATGGGGTTAGGGCAGGTGGAATACCTGAGTGCCTGAGGAGTCTTCCTGGCTCAAGACCTGAATGTTGGTCAGGTAGAAGTCCCTGGGAGCAAGATGGACAGGGAAAGAAGAGCAGAACTGCCTGTCAGGCCTAGAGGGAGAGTGATGGAGAGGGGTAAGATGTGAATAGCCTCAAGGGTCTGGAGATATAGAATAGGCTGAAGGGAACCTGCCCTAAACTTGGCTCCAGGTGGAACCACAGGAATGTTTGTAAGAACCACACAGAAGTATGTGCATTCCTATTTTCTCTGGCCAGCAGAGAGCATGAGGTGTGCATTTCATACTGACTTTTCAGCACATTCTGTGCCCATCAGAAAGGCAGGTGCTCCACTGCTATCATTGATGGACCCCATGAAGGGAAGAAAGTGTAAAAGGGCTTGTGGTCCTTGGTGGCTGCTGGGGTCTAACAGGCAGCATGCTGTGGTTTGGGTGTGGTTGACATTCCCATTAGAGTTCACTGTGAGTGAAGGCTTGCTCTGCAGGGTGGAACCAGGTGAAGTTGGGGCATATTTGGTGCTAGGCCTAGTGGATACTCCTGTGGTCAGTGCAGTGACCCAAGGAATACTCTGGGACAATCGTTGTGCTAAGGGAGGGTTGTTATAGAGGCCAGAGCTTGCCTACCCCAACTGGAGATGAAATGCTTTCTCCACACACCCTGCTCTTGTGGTGCCCATGGGCAAATTGTGAGGCCTTCACCAGGCCTGAGTCATGTTCTGTGGCTTAGAAACAATAAACCTGAGGGAAATCAGATCTTCTCCATAGAGTCAGTTTCCTTTGGTATTTCCTTGCATAGTTGCAAGCCTGACCAATAGGCATCCAAACTTCCTGTTCAGTTCTACAGTCCCATAGTCCAGAAAAATGGCACTGCTTTCTCAGGTGTCTGGACAGGGTCCTTTTCTGGGCCCCTCTTTCTGTGTTTTAAATGGCAGAGCCTGTACTCCTTGCACCTGTCTCATAAAAGCAACAATGCCTCTCAGAGGGGATCTGTCACCTAACACAATCCCCCTCAATTCTTCTCAGAGTTGGACATAAAACATAGTGGAGGTGTCACAAAGTACTAAGGCCAAACAGTTCCTCCAAAATCACACATCTTTCTCAGACATGTTGAATGCAGTCATTCCATTTCAGTAACCTCCAAAGTCCACTCTGGGGGATGGCTCTGGGATGGAAAATATCAGACCAGAGTCATGCCTCCCCAATTACCACCATCTGACTGTGGTGTGGGGCCACCTCACAACAGCCCCTCTACTGTATTTAACATGAAGGTTTCATGGAGGGTCCTGGATGGGCTCCTAGAGGGGGCTATGGGAGTAAATAGGCGTGTCAGTTTTCCCGAGGGCAACAGAAAATCTTTCAAGCTGACAGAGTTAAGCAGAGTCCAGGGGAGTGGGTCTGTGCCCTGATGGGAGCCCCAAACTGTGGCACCTGGTGCTCAGAGACTAGTTGGTGCTTCATGCTAGGATAGAGACATGTGATGGTGCAGAACCCATGCAAGAAAGCATTTATGATCTACCACCATTGTTCCCCAGCTGCAGAGGTGGCCCACCATTGGGAGACACTGAGAGAGCCCACATCAGGGGTACTTCACTGGACCTACCTCCTTTCTGTGGCCCAAGACCACTGTGAGGAGTATTGTGTGACCAGGCTGACCAGGCTGACCAGGCCTCCACAGTGTGGAGCTCACTGAGGTGAAAGCTTAAGATAAGCTGCAGACATGGTAGTTCCTAGAGTCCTGTTAGGGACAGGCAGCTCTTCAGTACTCTGTGATTGTCCCTCAAAGTGAAACTGACCTGGCTGCAGGCTCAGCACACAAGTGAGAATGAGTGTGTGTGACCTTAGACACACTGTGCTTGCTGGTTGGCTTCAGTGTGGGTCTGACCCTTATGGCTTCCCAATATCAGGTTCTTGTGAAAGAAAGTCTCCTTTTGCACAAAAAGGGGGCTGAGTCTGTCACAGTGCCCTAATTATGATGCTAGTCCCTCAGGAGGCTGGGAAGAAGAAACAAGATTGAAGCCACCCTAAGCATCTTAGAGAAACCAAGTCTCAAAATAAAACACAAAGAGAGCTGAAACATAGCTCAGGAGAAGAGCACCCAGGGTTCCATACTCAGGGCTCTCCCCACCCTGACAAGGAGAAGCAGAAGGGGAGAGGACTCAGGGCAGGTACAGGCTGAGCCTGTTACTGGGACCAGAGCACACCAAGAGCTTGGTGCTTCAGGACTTGGGATTTGGGAACAATGCCCCCCTAGTTATCACCAGGTTCCATGCTGTTTTGGTAAATCCCAGAAAATCTGAGGGAGGAGGAGCAGGGAGTGAGGAGGAGATAGCACCTGCCCATTGACACCAGACACCCCAGCTGTACTGTTGTCCTGCACTAAACAGGTTCCCTTTCTTTCCCCAGGGGCCCAGGAATTTCAACCACTTTAAAACAGCAGACCCTGGCACAGTCTGAGGGGAAGGCATTGTGGTAAAAAGACATGCCCTGCTCTATTACACTGGGGAAACAGGGCAGGCCTGTGGTGGATGGGCATGCCCTATCTGGTGACAGATGACCCTGGCTGAGAAGCTCTAGGTATGAGGACAGATAAAGGCCCTTTGGTGGACTTTCTACCCACCTGTAAATGAGGACCTCACAGGAATCTGTGGAGCTCCTGCTGTCAGATTAAAAAAACCCAGTGATTCATATGTGGGTGGAGTTCCAGCAGGGTTTAACACCAAGCAGTATGCACCTGGCCAGGTAAGGGCTGGAGAAGGGGAGGAGAGAAGAGGGAGAGGGAGACTGAACACAAGAAAACAAGTGTTAGAGATAAGTCTTGAGGTTTCTATGGACAAGGTGGGGCAAAGGGGCCCCTGACTTCAGCAGGGCCTGGATGTTATCTGAAGCTCCATTACCCAGTTTCCACAGTCACATTGTGATCCCACCCCTAATGTCTGTGACAGCAGCCCCAAACCTGACATTCCTAAACCCAGGAACAACAGTATCAGAAACAGATCTGGAGCCTGGCTCTTCATACCTCTGGCTACAATCAGTAGAGGCAGAGATCAGTAGGTCCAAGCAAAGGTTACACTGGGTTGCACAGTCAGTCCTGAGTTCCCCCAAGTCTCTTCAAGGCCTTGATAGCAAAATCAGATGGGTCTGCCCCTCCCAAGGTTATTAGGACACCACAAACTCTATGGGAGTTATGGAGAGAGGCTGGGCAGGGCACCAGAAACTGCTGGACACTGTCCCCAGACCACCATGGGAAGAGGACACTGGGGATTACAGAATGCTGAGAGGATGCCATGAGGCCACAGACCAGCACCAAGGTCACATCAGAACAGGAAACAGAAGGAGAATAGTGAGTGCTAAATTTGCTTGAGTTCTAAGGACACAAACTGTCCTGTGAGTCAGGTCCCATGGACAAAAATGCTTAGTCTTCTGTGCCCTGTGTGTGAGCACACCTCACCTAGGAGTTGTTAGTCTTTGCTGGTTCCTATCCTTCATCTCACATCCCTGACAACTTCTTAGAGTTCTCTGAGTCCTGTGGGTGAGCACCCTTCTCCCAAAAGTGCTAAGTCCCCTGTGGGTACTATGCGTGGGCAGAATTCCACCACAAGTGCTCAGTCTCCTCTGAGCCCTAGGCAATTCGGTATTCTTAGTGATTTCTCTGGGTGAGCCCCATCTCAGCTCATGTCAATAAATCATCTCTGGTTTATCTTCATGTCTAGGCAAACACTATTGTGGAAACTCGGAGAGACATGGATACTTCCTCTTTCCAACAACCTCAAAAGAGTTTTGGTGATACCTTGCAGACAGGCTCCTCACCAATGCCTGAAAACCCAAGACAATTTTAAAATATGTCTGAAGACCTCATTCCACAACTCATCATCCACCATTTCCACACAATTGCTCAAGTGTTTGAGATTTTATGGGTAATGTAGCAGGTTGAGGATTCTTCACATCTTTCTGCACAGTGAATGGAAGCATATATTTAAGTATTTTCAGAAACTTGTCTGATATGTCATTGGATGCTCTCTTTTGACAAGAGAGGGGAAATCTAGGATTTCTGAATCAGGCACAATACACACCATCAAAGATAGTCTGAAATGGGGTCAAGGATAATTTCCAACTTTATTGAGGACTTTCTTAGAACTTTGAAATGGGACCATTTCGACCATACCTGAGGTCATAAAATCTTTGGTCAAAAGGATATTCTAGGTGGGCCAAGATGGCGGACTAGAGGGCGGCTGCATTACACGTTGCTCCAGGACGCAAGATTCAAAAGAGGAGATAGTGAGAGACTTGGGACCAACTCAAAGCCGTCGGGTGAGACTCTCCTATTGGGGAGGCGTCCCGGATGGGGCGGTAGCCCCGGAATGCAGGGAATTTGTGAAGTAGAGTTGCTCGGTGAGACGCCCCTCCCCCTGCTAGAGCGGTAAACACGGACAACTGGGATCATCGTAAGGAGGCTGCTCAGCACAGCGCTTGGACTCGGAGCAACCACTGGGGCTCCGGGCAGCTGCCTGAGGAGGAGCTGCGTGGCAAGCTGTTTAGACTCAGAGCGAGTGCTCCTGAACACCGGGGGACTGCCCGGAGGAAGAGGAGGAGCGCGGCGGGTCGCTTCGTCTAGGAGTGACTACATCAGAGCCACAGGTGGTTGCCAGAGGAGAAGCTGCGTGGTGAGCTGTTTGAACTCAGAGCGAGCACTCCTGAACACCGGGAGGTTGCCCGGAGGAAGAGGAGGAGCGTGGCGGGTTGCTTGACCTAGGAGTGACTGCATCAGAGCCACAGGCAGTTGCCAGAGGAGAAGCTGCATGGCGAGCTGTTTGAACTCAGAACGACTGCTCCACAACACTGGTGGCCTGCCTGGAGGAGGAGAGTGGTGGGACGCTTGGTCTAGGAGTGACTGCATCAGAGCCACAGGTGGTTGCCAGAGGAGGAGGCGAGTGGTGAGTTGATTGGACTAAAATCGACCGCTCATGAACACTGGTGGCCTGCCTGGAGGAGGAGCATAGTGAGTCACTTGGTCTCGGAGCCACCACTCCTGAACACCCGGGGGGCTACCCCGAGGAGGAGGAGGAGGAACAGGGTGGGTCACTTGGGCTTGGAGTGACTGCCTAGGGCTAAGGGTGGTTAGTGGGAGGAGGAGACCCGAAGTGAGTTGTTTGGACTCCTAGTGACTGCATTGGAAACCGGGCAGCTGTCCGGAGGAGGAGGTGTGTGGCGGGTCTCTGGGTCTCGGAGCTATTGTACGGGGCTCCAGGTGGTGGCTCAGGGGAGGGGCTGCTAGACAGGCGATTGGTGCAGAGCAGGGTCCCAGGAGCTAGGTGGCTTCTTGCTGGAAGAGCCACACAGAGACACACCTAGGGGCGGAGCGAAGTTTCCAGTGTGGCGGGCAGATTCTCTGGGAGAGACAGCCTAAGGAGACTCGCCTGCGAAGGGTGAGGCTCCCAGGCCCAGGACGTAGGTCCGGGCCCCTGGGATCGTTGCAGAGGAAGACAGCCCAGCCCAGGTGGTAGTTGTAGATTGAGGGGAACCTCTAGGAGGGCAACTGACCAGCGAGACGTCCCCACCGAGTGAGTCTTCCCGGCCAGGGGAAGTTTTCCCACAGGGACGGTAAAACCAGAGACACAGGCACAAACAGGACTTGCCTCAGCCCGCAGTCTAGTTCCCCATTGGATGACCATTGGTCAACAAGTGGAGGTACCTCTGCCCACTAGCAGGGAATATACGCCACCTGAGGGTCACCACCCCTAGAGAGGCAGCTTCTTCATGGAGCTCTGCATTATCAACCTCCTCCAAGACTTCAGGCTACTGAAGGATAAGAGGGGATATACAAGAAATCTTCAGGGACATTATAAGTTGATAGAGGAAATCTGCAATATCTTAATGACCCACTGATTCCTGAACAATATGAGAAAACAAGGGAAGAAAATGCCCCAAACAAATCTAGATGTTACATCAATAAAATCCAACGACAGCATGGCAGAAGAAATGACAGAAAGGGAGTTCAGAATGTACATAATTAAAATGATTAGGGAAGCAAACGATGAGATGAAAGAGCAAATGCAGGCATTGAACGATCGCACCAATCGACAGTTAACAGAGCAAATTCAGGAAGCAAAAGATCATTTCAACAAAGAGTTAGAGATATTGAAAAAACAAACAAACACAAATCCTTGAAATGAAGAAAACATTAAACCAAATTAAGAACTCCATAGAAAGCATAACCAATAGGATAGAACACCTGGAAGACAGAACTTCAGATATTGAAGACAAAATATTTAACCTCGAAAACAAAGTTGAACAAACAGAGAAGATGGTGAGAAATCATGAACAGAATCTGCAAGAACTACTATGGGATATCATGAAAAGGCCAAATTTGAGAATTATTGGGATTGAGGAAGGCTTAGAAAAACAAACCAAAGGAATGAACAATCTATTTGAAGAAATAATATCAGAAAATTTCCCAAATCTGAAGAATGAAATGGAAAATCAAGTCCAAGAGGCTTATAGGACTCCAAATACACAAAATTACAACAGACCCACACCAAGGCACATTATAATGAAAATACATAACATACAAAATAAAGACAGAATTTTAAAGGCTGTGAGAGAAAAGAACCAAATTACATTCAGGGGGAAGCCAATACGGATATCAGCAGATTTTTCAATCCAGACCCTAAAAGCTAGAAGGGCCTGGAACAACATTTTTCAAGCTCTGAAAGAAAATGGATGCCAACCAAGAATCTTATACCCAGCAAAAACTTACCTTCAAATTTGATGATGAAATAAAATCATTCCATGATAAACAAAAGCTAAAAGAATTTACAAAAAAAAGCTAGCATTACAGAACATTCTCAGCAAAATATTTCATGAGGAAGAGATAAAAAACAAAGAAGCAAATCAGCAAAGGGAGGAATTATCCTAAAGGAACTGTCAAATAAAGGAGGAACCAAGATGTGTCAAAAAATTTAAATATGAACCAAATGACTGGGAATACAAATCATATCTCAATAAAAACCTTGAATGTTAATGGCCTGAATTCATCAATCAAAAGACATAGACTGGCAGATTGGATTAAAAAGAAAGATCCAACAATATGTTGCCTGCAAGAGACTCACCTCATAGAAAGAGATACCCATAGACTAAAGGTGAAAGGATGGGGAAAAACATACCATGCACATGGACTCAGCAAAAAAGTGGGAGTATCCATCCTCATTTCAGATAATGTGGACTTCAAGCCAAAACTAGTCAGAAGGAATAAAGAAGGACATTTCATACTGCTTAAGGGAAGCATAAATCAGCAAGATATAACAACCATAAACATCTATGCCCCCAACAGTGGCTCATCCATGTATGTTAAACAAATCCTTCTCAATTTTAGAAACCAAATAGACCATAACACAATAATACTAGGGGATTTTAACACACCTCTCTCACCACTGGACAGATCTTCCAAACAAAAATTGAACAAAGAAACCATAACACAATCAATAATTTAGACTTAACAGACATTTATAGAATATACCATCCAACCAAGAGTGAATACACTTTCTTCTCAGCAGCACATGGATCCTTCTCTAAAATAGACCATATATTATGCCACAAAGCTAATGTCAGCAAATACAAGAAGATAGAGACACTACCTTGTATTCTATCAGATCATAATGGATTGAAGGTACAAATTAATGAAAGAGTAAAAAACAGAAACTACTCCAACACCTGGAGATTAAACAATATGCTACTATATGATGAATGGATAACAGAAGATATTAGGAAGGAAATTAAAAAATTCTTAGAGGTAAACGAGAACAAAGAAACATCATATCAAAATCTCTGGGACACTATGAAAGCAGTACTTAGAGGAAGATTTATTTCATGGAGCGCATTTAATAAAAGAAATAAAACTCAAAAAATAAATGACCTAACACTACAGCTCAAAGCCCTAGAAAAAGAAGAACAGATCAAGTAGTAGAAGACAGGAAATAGTTAAACTGAGAGCTGAAATCAACGAAATTGAAACGAAAGAAACAATACAAAAAATTGACAAAATAAATAGTTGGCTCTTCGAAAAAATAAACAAAATTGATAAACCTTTAGACACACTAACCAAGAGAAGACAAGAGAAAACTCAAATCACAAAAATTCGGAATGAACAAGGAAATATCACAACAGACACGACTGAAATACAAAACATAATTAGAAGCTATTTTGAAAATCTATACTCCAACAAAATAGAAAATTTCGAAGACATCAACAGGTTTCTAGAGACATATGAATTGCCTAAACTGAACGAGGAGGACATACACAATTTAGATAGACCAATTTCAAGTAATGAAATAGAAGAAGTCATCAAAAGCCTTCCAACAAAGAAAAGTCCAGGACCAGATGGGTTCTCAGCCGAGTTCTACAAAACTTTTAAAGAAGAGCTCATTCCAATACTTCTCAAAGTATTCCATAAAATAGAAGAGGAGGGAACTCTCCCAAACTCATTCTATGAAGCCAATATTACCCTGATTCCTAAACTAGACAGAGACACATCAAGGAAAGAAAATTTCAGACCAATATCCTTAATCAACATCGACGCAAAAATTCTCAACAAAATTTTAGCAAATCGCATACAAAAACATATTAAAAAGATAGTGCACCATGATCAAGTGGGTTTCATCCCAGGGATGCAAGGTTGGTTCAACATCAGGAAATCAATAAATGTCATTCACCATATCAATAGACTTAAAGTCAAGAATCACATGATTATTTCAATAGATGCAGAAAAAGCATTTGATAAAATACAGCACCCCTTCATGCTCAAAACACTAGAAAAAATAGGGATAGTGGGAACATTCCTTAACATTGTAAAGGCCATCTACGCTAAACCCATGGTTAATATCATTCTAAATGGTGAAAAACTGAAAGCATTCCCTCTAAAAACTGGAACAAGGCAGGGATGCCCTCTTTCACCACTTCTATTCAATATCGTCCTTGAATCTCTAGCCAGAGCAATTAGACAGATCAAAGAAATTAAAGGGATACGAATAGGAAAAGAAGAACTCAAACTATCCCTATTTGCTGATGATATGATTGTATACTTAGAGGAACCAGGAAATTCCACCAGAAAACTTTTAGATCTCATAAGTGAATTCAGTAAAGTAGCGGGATATAAGATCAATGCACATAAATCTAAGGCATTTTTATACATAAGCGATGAATCTTCAGAAAGAGAAATTAGGAAAACTACCCCATTCACAATAGCTTCGAAAAAAATAAAATACTTGGGAATCAATCTCACAAAAGAGGTGAAAGACCTCTACAATGAGAACTACAGAACACTAAAGAAAGAAATTCAAGAAAACCTTAGAAGATGGAAAGCTCTCCCATGTTCTTGGATAGGAAGAATTAATATTGTCAAAATGGCCATACTACCAAAAGTGCTATACAGATTCAATGCAATTCCAATTAAAATCCCTATGATGTACCTTACAGAAATAGAGCAATAATTATGAAATTCATCTGGAAGAATAAAATACCCAGAATAGCTAAAGCAATCCTTGGCAGAAAGAGTGAAGCAGGGGGTATTGCAATACCAGATCTTCAACTCTACTACAAAGCAATAGTAACAAAAACGGCATGGTATTGGTACCAAAATAGAAAAGTGGATCAATGGTACAGAATAGAGGACACGGACACAAACCCAAATAAATACAATTTTCTCATACTAGACAAAGGGGCCAAAAATATGCAATGGAGAAAAGATAGCCTCTTCAACAAATGGTGCTGGGAGAATTGGAAATCCATATGCAACAGAATGAAACTAAACCCATTTCTCTCACCATGCAGGAAACTAAACTCAAAATGGATTAAGGATCTCGGAATCAGACCAGAGACCTTGCATCTTATAGAAGAAAAAGTAGGTCCAGAGCTTCTACATGTTGGCTTAGGACCAGACTTCCTCAACAGGACTCCCATAGCACAAGAAATAAAAGCAAGAATTAATAACTGGGATAGATTCAAACTAAAAAGCTTTCTCTCAGCAAAGGAAACTATCAGCAATGCGAAGAAAGAGCCTACAGAGTGGGAGAAAATCTTTGCCAATCATACTTCAGATAGAGCGCTAATCTCCAGAATCTATGAAGAACTCAAAAAACTCTACACCTAGAATGTAAATAATCCAATTGACAAATGGGCTAAAGAAATGAATAGACACTTCACAGAAGAAGATATACAAGCAATCAACAAACATATGGAAAAATGTTCAACATCTCTAGTAATAAGAGAAATGCAAATCAAAACCACCCTAAGATTCCATCTCACCCCATTTAGAATGGTGATTATCAAGAATACAAGCAACAACAGGTGTTGGCGAGGATGTGGGGAGAAAGGTACACTCTTACATTGCTGGTGGGGCTGCAAATTAGTGCAGCCACTCTGGAAAGCAGTGTGGAGATTCCTTAGAAAACTTGGAATGGAACCACCATTTGACCCAGCTATCCCACTCCTTGGCCTATACCCAAAGGACTTAAAATCAGCATATTACAGAGATACAGCCACATCAATGTTCATAGCTCCTCAGTTCACAATAGCCAGATTGTGGAACCAACCTAGATGTCCTTCAATTTATAAATGGATAAAGAAACTGTGGCATATATATACAATGGAATATTACTCAGCCATAAAGAATGATAAAATTATGGCATTTGCAGGCAAATGGATGAAACTGGAGAATATCATGCTAAGTGAGATAAGCTAATCTCAAAAAACCAAAGAAGAGTGATATCGCTAATAAGTGGATGATGACACATAATGGTGGGTGGGAAAGGTTAGTGTTGGGGTTGGAGTTGGGTTTAGGGAGGGGGGCAGGAATGGAGGAAGGAAGGACTGTATAGATGGAGGGGAGGGGTGGGAGGGGAGGGGGGAAGGGAAAAAATGGCAGAATGAATCAAACAACATTACTCTATGTAAATTTATGATTACACAAATGGTATGCCTTTACGCCATGTACAGACAGAGAAACAACATGTATCCCATTTGTTTACAATAAAAAAATAAATAAATACAATATGAATATTAAAAAAAAGGATATTCTACAAAGGGTTCCCAAAATTCAGAGCATTGTAGGTGAAAAAAAATCTCCCAAAAGATCTCTTTCTCCTCTGTATCCTTTATTCAAGCATCCCACATCTACTGTTGCTTTGTCTCTTCTGGGTTCTACCATAAACCTCCTCTCAACCAGCATTGCTCAGGATCTTCTGTGTCCTCTGTGCAAACACCTATTTCCCACAATTGCTCAGGCTTTTCTGGGTCATGCCCTAAATTTCCACACATCCAAAATTGCTCAGAGTACTCTGAGACTTGTGGGTGAGCACCATTCACCAACTAGTGCTCTGATTCCACTTGTCCTCTTGGTTATAAACCCTCTCCAAACATGACTCAGCCTTCTTTGTTTTAGCTGGAATGTTCACCTAACTTGTCCTTACCCAGTCTCAATTGGGTCCTGTGTGTATGCCCCTCACCTAACATTGTTCAGTCATATCTGTTTTTTACTGAGTTCTCTAATCATTCCTTGTTAATTCTTCTTTGTGTCCTTTTCCTGAGCACCATTCAGGTGAGAGTGCTCGAGATTCTGTCTATCCTGTTCCAGGTTCCCCAGCATTCTTTACCCAGACTCATCTGTGTCATGTGTGTGAATGCCCCTCACCTGAAAGTGCTCAGTCTTCTTTTGTTCCTGTCCTTAATCAACCCTCTTGCACTATTATTCAAGGTCCCTGAGCATTGTGAGTGAGCACACCTGTCCCACCAGTGCTCAGTCCCCTCTGGGTATTGTGGGTGGACACATTTCAAACATCTGTGGTCACTCTCCGGTGAGCCCTAGGCAACCCAGTTTCTGAATGAATTCTCTGAGTGAGTCCCATTTCCATTAATGTCAGAACACTATCACTGGCCTTATCTGCATGTTCATTCCAACATTACTGTGGACACTTGGAGAGATGTAGATGCTTCCTCTTTTGAAACTCAATAGGTCTTTGGTGATGCCATGTAGACAGGCTACTCACCAATTCCTGAAAATGCAAGACAATCATAATGTATGTCAATTTCTACAACACTGGGGACCTTGTTTCACCACTAATCATGCACCATTCTTAGACCATCGCTCAAGTGGTTGCATTCTTATGGGCGATGTAACATATGCTAGATTTAGAACATCTTTCTGAACAGCAGATGGAAAGCACATATTTAAGCATTTTCAGGATCTTGTCTCATATGTCACTGGCTGCACTCTTTTGACAAGAAAGGAAGGTCCAAGGAACTCTGAGTCACACACAATATGTAACTTCACGAGACAGTATGAAATATGGCCAAGGACAATTTCCCATCATTATGCAGAACTTCTTTAGACCTTTGTCATGGGAGCACTCCCACCATACCTGAGATCACTGAAACCTTGGCCTAAGAGACACTCTCAAAAAAACTCCAAATCTCTAATGAAAATGTGTGAGAACTCCTCTCCCAAAATAACTTCATCTTCTCTGGATCAGGTTGTTGTCAAGTACCCCTCATATATCTTTCCTCTGTCTTCTCCATATTTTGTCCTAATTCTCCTCTCAAGCACCATTTCTCAGGGTCTTCTGTGTCCTCTGGGGGAGTGGACATCTCTCACCAGTGCTCAGTCTTCTATGGGTCCTACCATAAATCTTCCCTCATCCAACATTGCTTAGGATACTCAGTCTTGTGGGTGAGTGCCCCTCACCCACTAGTGCTCAGATTCAACTGGTTCTTCTTGGTGATAACCTTTCTCCTAACATGGCTCAACATTCTTTGTTAAATCTACTAAGTTTCCTTAACCTACATTATTCCATCTCCTTTGTGATCCATGGGGGAGTGTCCCTCAATTAACTGCATTTCTTCTTCTCTGTTTCTTTTTTCTGAGTTCCCTAACCATTCCTTGCTCATTCTTACCTGGGTACTTTTGTGAGTGCCTCTCATCATATAGTGCTCAGAATTCTCTTTGTTCTGTCCCAGGTTCCCCAAGATAATCTTTGCTCAGACTCCTCTTGGTCCTCTGGGTGAGTACACCTCATCTAACAGTGTTCAGTTTTCTCTGGGTCCTGTCTTTAATCTCCCTTAAGACACCATTGTTCAGTGTCATCTGAGTCCTCTTGTGAGTGTCACTCACACACAGTTCTCAATTTTCCCTGAATATTATTTTTGGTTTGTCCTTATCCTTCAGTACTATGTCTCCTATGTGTCCTCTGGGAAAGCACCGCTCATCCACCAGAGCTCAGAATACTCTGGGACTCTGAATGAGTGCCTGAACTCCAGTAGAGTGCAGTCTTATCTGGACCATGTGCTAAGATTCCATAGCCAGCCTTTTATCAGTCACCTCTCATTCTTGTGTGTGACCATAAATATTCAAACATTGTTCAGCCTTTCCTGGGTTCTGTCTTAACCTCACCTACCCCACCACTGCTCATCATCTTCTGAGTCCTTTGGAGGGCCCCTCTCCCAATGGTGCTCAGTGTTCTCTGCATCCTGTCCTTAATCTCCACTTCTGCACCATTGTTCAGTCTTCTGAGTCTTGTGGGTGAACCATGCTCTCCCAAGAGTGGTCAGTCCACAGTGAGTGTTGTGGGTGGGCACAATTTTTTCACCAGTGCTCACTCTACACTGAGTTCTAGGCAATCATGTTATTTTAGTGAAATGTTTGGGTGTATCCCATTCTAACTAATATCAGTACACCTTCTATGGCCTTACATCCATGTCCATACCATCAGTACTTTGGAATCTTTGAGAACTGTGGATTCTTCCTCTTTCCAACAACCTCAATGTGTTTTTGTCCTGCCATGTGGGTAGGCTCCTCACCAATGCCTGAAAATGTCAGACAATTTTAATGAATGTCAATTCTCACAGAAATGAGGATCTCATTCCACCACACATAGTCCACCATTTCCATACATTTGATCAAGTGGCTGAGATCTTATTAGTGTTGTAGCATGCCCAGTATTTCTGCCACCTATCTAAGCAGTGGATTGAAAGCATATACTTAACTATTTTCAGGATCTTTTCTTATATGTCAGTGGTTTCTCTCGTTTGACAAGAGAAAAACCTTCCTAGGAAATCTGGGTCAGGCACAATTTACACCTTCAAGGAAGAGTGTGAAATGTGACCAAGGAGAATTTCTCATCACCATGGAGTACTTCTTCAGACCTTTTAAATAGCACCATTCCCACCATCCCTCAGGATACCAAGACATTGACCTGAGGGACACTCCTGAAAAGGATCCCAAAACTGACACCTTTAGGAGAAAAATCCTCTACGAAAAGAGCTCTGTCTCCTGTGGATCTTGTGGGCAAGGACCACTCATCTAACTTGCCCCAGTCTTCTTTGGTTTCTGCCCTAAAATTATTCCCAACCACCATTGTTAAGGGTCTTCTGAGTAATCTAGGAAAATGCCTCTCTCCCACAAGTGCTCAGTCTTCTTGGTGTCCTTCCAAAAGTTTCCCCTTGCCCACCATTTGCAGGAACCTCTGAGTCCTTTGAATAAGTGCCCCTCACCCACCAGTGCTAAGTCCTTTCTGGGTTAGTGATAGACTCACTTCCACTACCAGTGCTTACTCTCCAATAAGCCCTAGGCAACCTGTTTTCCTTAGTGAACTCTCTGAGTGAGCCTGTTTTCTGCTAATGTCAGTAAAATATCTCTGACCTTACCTGTGTGTACAGACCAATACTACTGTGGAAACTTGCAGAGATGTGGACACTTCATCTTTCCAACAACCTGATTAGGCCTTTGGTGCATTCATGTAGACAGAATCCTTGTCAAAGCTTGAAAACACAATTTTTATGGTTGTTAATCCCAACAGCACTAATGACCTCATTCCATCATACATAGTTCACCAATTCCACATGTATGCTCAAGTGACTGAGCTCTTATGAATGATGTACCACGTCCAGGATTTATAACATCCCTCTAAACAGTGGATGGAAATAATATATTTCAGTATTTTCAGGATCTGCTCTGATTGCTATCTTTTGACAAAACAGAAAACCTCCTAGGAATGCTGACATAGGCACAATGCACATTTTCAACAGACAATGTAAAATGTTGCCAAAGAAAATTTCTCAACATTATTGGGGTCTTCCTTAGATTTTTGAAATAGGACCATTACCACCATACTTTAGATCACTGATATGTTGACCCGAGGGACACTCATGAGAACATTCCAAAATCTCTGAGACCTGTAGGTGAGAGCTCCTATTCCAAATGACCACCATCTCTTCAGGATCCTGTAGTCAAGTACCCCTCATCTATCTTTTCTCTGTCATCTCTGGATTCTGACCTAAATCTTCTCTCAATCATCATTGTTCAGATTTTTTGAGTACTTAAGTGAGCCCTACTCTCCAACCAATGCTCATCCTTCTCTGGGTTCTGACATAAATTTCTCCTCATCCATCCAACATAGCCAAGGGTACTTTGAGTTCTGTGGGTGAGTACCCCTCACCCATTAGTGCTCTAATTCCCCTGGGACCTCTTGGTGATAACCCCTCTCCTAACATGGCTCTGATTTCTTTGTTTAAGCAACTACGTTTGCCTAACCTGTCCTTACTAAGTTTTATTTGGGTCCTGTGGGTGAGCATCCCTCACCTAACAGTGCTCAATTTCCTTTGTTTGAGTTCCCTTACAATTCCATGTTCATTTCTTTCTTGGTTCTATTGGTTAGCACCCCTCACTTTAGAGTGCTCAGCCTTCTCTCCATCTTGTTCCAGATTCTCCAAGGCAATCATTCTAAGTCCTCTGGGTCCTGTGTGTGAGTGCCAATCACCTGACAGCACTCAGTTTCTCAGGGTCTTGTCCTTAAGTTACTTCACACACCATTGCTCAGTGTCATCTGAGTTCTTTGTTCAGTGTTCCTTCAACAAAAGTACTCAGTGTTCTCTGAACATTGTTTTAGAGTGCCTTTATCTTCCAGTACTATTACTTCTCTTTCTCTGGGTGAAATCCCCCATCCAGCAGTATTTACAATGCTCAGAGACCTCTGGGTAAATGCCCCTCACCTATTAGTGCTCAATCTCCTCTGTGCCATGTTTTAAGATTCCCTAACCAATCTTATCTCAGCCTTCTCTGGCTCTGGAATGTGATCATAGGTAGTCCAACATTTCTCATCCTTTACTGGAATTTCTCTTAACCTCATCTACCTCACAATTGCTCTGGGCCTTCAGATTCCTCTTGGTGAGTACCTCTCCCCCACCAGTGCTCAGACTTCTCTGAGTTCTGCCCTAAATCTCCCCACATCCACCACTGATCAGTGTACTGTGAGTCCTGTGGATGAACACCTCTCCCCATTATTGCTCTGATTCCATTCGATTCTTTTGGTAATATTCCCTCTCCTAACATTGCTCAGCCTTTTTTGTTTAAGCTGCTATTTTCACCTTACCTGTCCTTCTCAGTCTCCTTTGGGACTTATGACTGAGTGCCCCTCACTTAAGAGTGCTCAGTTTTTTTCTGTGTCTTTTTTTCTCAGTTCAGTAACCCTTCCTTGCTCATTCTTCTCTGAGTCCTTTGGGTGAGCATCACTCACCTTGGAGTGCTCAGTCTTCTCTCTGTCCTATTTCAGATTTTCCAAGGTAATCCTGGCTCTGACTTCTCTGGGTCCTGTGGTTGAGTGCCCCTCATCTGACCATGCTCAGTCTTCTCCATATCTTGTCCTTAATATCCCTTCACAAATATTGCTCAGTGTCGACTGAGTCCTGTGGTGATAGTCATTCACACACAGGTGCTTATTTTTCCTTGAATATTGTTTTGGAATGCCCCTTACCTTCTACTACCCTGTTTCTTCTTTGTTCTCTGTGTGAGCCCCCCTCATCCAGAAGTGCCCAGTATACTTTGGGATCTTTGGTGAGTGTCTCTCACCCACCAGTGCTCAGTCTCCTCTGAGCCATGTGCCAAGTTTCTGTAGTCAATCTTATCTAATCTTCCTCTGGATCCTGTGTGTGATCATAGATAGCCTAACATTGCTCAGCCTTTGAGGGTTCTATCTTAATCTCACATGCCCCACCATTACTCATGTTCTTCTGAGTTCTATCGGTAAGTGCTCTTCTCCCAACAGTGCCCATTTTTGTCTGAGTATTCTATTTAATCTTCCCACCTGCAGCATTGTTCAGGATTCTCTGAGTCCTGTGGGAGATTGCTCCTCTCCCAAATGCTCAGCCCCCCGTGGAACTGGGGGAGGGCAAACTTGCACCACCACTGCTCACTCTTCACTGAGCCCTCAGCAACTTGATTCTTTTAGTGAAAGATCTGGGTGGGTCCCCTTCCAGCTAATGTCAGTACACCATCTCTGAACTTATCTGAATGTCCAGGCCAACATTACGGTGGAAACTTATAGAAATGTGGATACTTCCTCTTTCCAACAATCTCAATAGGACTTTGGTGCTGCCATGCAGACAGGCTCCTCTCCAAAGCCTGAAAACCCAAGATTATTTTAAAAGATGTCAATGCCCACAGTACTGGGCATTTCACCACTCATCATCCACTGTTTCCACATAATTACTCAAGTGACTGAGGTTATATGGGTGATGCAGCTCGGCTGACATCTTTCTGAAGAGTGGATGGAATTCATATATTTAACTATTTTTAGAATTTTATCTGATATGTCACTAGTTGTTCTCATTTGACAGGACAGGAAACATCCTAGGACCTCTAGTCACAATGCACCCCTTCAAGGGACAGGGTGAAATGTGGCCAAGGACAATTTCCTATCATCATGTAGTACTTCCCCAGACTTTTGAAAATGCACCACTGTCACACCACGACTGAAGTAACTGAGATGATGGCCTGATGGAATTTCTTGTCCAAAGGCTGTGAGTTATCTTGTTGTGCTCCTCTTTTCCAAAAGAAGTCTGTCTCCTCTGGAACATATGGTAAAGCACACCTCACCTAATTTTGCTCTGGCTTCTCTGGATTCTGCCTTAAGACTCTTCTTCCACACCATTGCTCAGGGTCTTCTGTGTCCTATGAGTGAATGCTCCACTCCCAACAGTGCTCAGTTTTTTCTGGTTCCTGCCCTAAACCATCCCTCACCCATCATTGAGGAGGGTGCTCTGATCCAGAGTGCTTTGATTTCACTGGGTCCTCCAGTTGATTGCCCCTCTCCCAACATGGCTCAACCTTTATTGTTTAAGCTGCTAAGTTCACCTAACTTGCCTAACACCACATTCTGAGACCCCAGTGGCCAACTCATGTGGCACTGGGAATGCCAAAGAGGTGAGGGGTGAGGGGTGAGGACCACCCTTTGCACTAAGTGACCATGTTTGTAGTGCATGGATTCTGAGGATGCAGCCTCCAGAGCACACACACAGGAGACAAGGCTGGGGTAGGAAGCCAGGGTGCTAGCTGCTGGCCAGTGGCTCTGACAGATGCCCTACAGAGACCAGAAGCCCATCTCCAAACCCTCCCTCTCTTGTTCCACAACTAAAACCTCCAGGCTGAGAGGGCAGTCCTGGTCCAGGATGCAGGAGGTCATCCCCAGGGCCTGTTTAGTCTGGAAGCCTCCTCTTCAGCATCTGGGGTGACAACTATTGAAGGGAAGGTTCCTGACAAGGATAAGACTAGAGGTTCCCTTCTCTGGGCTTCTGGGCCAGAGTGCTCTCTAATGAAAGGAATGCCTTCCTTCTCAATGTTTATACTTGTTGTTGCCTGAGCAGTCCCAGAACACCTACATGCTAGTATTGCCATGTGGTTTGAAAAAAGAGATGGGAGTGATGACTCCTCCACAGACACCCAAACAGCTGCCCACCTGCCCTGCATCCTCCTCTGAACTCTGTCTAGTTGTCCCTAAGGTCTGCAGTCTTCCAGTGGCCTTGGCAGTCAGCATGTCATGGTTGAGGTCAGGGACCCTGCCATTGCCCAGAAATGAGGCTTTACCTCCATTCAGGTGGCAGGATGGTCTTTAGTCCAGACAGCAGTGCATCTGCCTAGGGGCAGTTGGGACATGGCAAGGACAGCAGGGATGTCATAGGCCTGACAACATCCCAGAGGCCTCATTCCTTCCACTTAGATTTCCTTGTTCCTGAAGAGATGGCCTCAGACTTTGCCCCAGGATGAAGCTGAGGCAACAGACAAATGACCCTGGGCCTGCCTTGCAGATTTGACCCTGGTCAGACTGGGTCTCAGAGAAAACTAGAGATTGTCTCAGCATGGGAGTGTCTAATGCAGCACCAGGCTGAAGTCCAGCAGGACTGCCTGGAGGACAGAGAGTCCAGAGGCCAACTGTTCAAGGCCAGTCCTCAACAGTGATCCTGAGAAGAGGAGCAATATAGGAGGTGGGGTCTTTTGGGGGTACACAGCCCTGAGGTGTGTACTTGAAGAAAACTGTGGGACCTGGGCTCATCCTGTTTCTTTCTTGCATCCCAGAGATGATGTGAGGCATGTGCCCTGACACAAAATCCTCCATGATGTGCAGCCTCACACACAGCCCCAAGTAGCCCTGGGACTGAGGGCTTTAAAACTCAGAACCTAAGCAATCCCTTCCTCCTGAAGGCCTCTGGAATTTTGGTACAATCTGGGAATCTGGCTCTCTCCCTATATAACAGCCTCCTTTTCCCAGCAATTTCTCTCCTAGCCACAGAGCCAAGAGTCAGGAAAGGACCTGGAGGACCCTTGAAGTTGGGTCAGGCCCAATCTGTTCATCAACAGGAGAGAGAAGGAAACTCTCTTACACAGTCCCCAAAACCAGTCACTCAGCAGCAGAGAGCAGAGTGTGGACAGGCCCTCAATGCAGGTTCACAGAACTGAGGCCCCTCAAGTTCAGAGCAGCACCCCTTCCTGATTCTACTCATGGAAGTTTCCAGAATGGGGAAGACTTGGGCTGGTGCTGGATCCCAAGAAGTGGTTGTTTGGCAGGGGCAACAAGGGGACTTCAGGAGAGTGCAGCAGTGTGTATCCTGGTGAAGTTCCAGTGTACCTTTAATGGAGGACTTTCCTGTGTTTCTAATTCCTGTTACTCTTTGTTCTCAGTGGTGAGAAGCGGGAACCATGGCAGTACAAGAGCATTCAGAGAAACATCCAGAGATAGGGGAAGCAGGACTTGAGTCTCAGAGGAACTGGGAGCTTGGTCAGAGACCCAGGAGTTGGGGCTCATTCTGGTGAGAGGCAGAAACCCCTTGTGGAGGAGCCCTTGTAGCAGAGCAGGGCACTGACTTGGTCAGAGTTGCCCTGCAGCAGAGCCAAGAGGGTGGAGTCAGGACAGAGGGCAAATAGCTGGAGTCTTAGCAAGCACAGCAGGATGGAGTGTTAGGAAGGAGGCTGGGTGTGTTAGGACCAACTCACTAATGGCAGCTTATGGGGTTGAGGCACCAGAGGGTTGCTGTTGAAGCCAGGTCCATCGATAAGTGAGAGGGTTTTGAGAGTGGCAGATTTGTAATAGGAGAAAGTCACCACTGTTTGTTGAATTTGATGGGGCCACACGCAAGAGGGGAGAATCCCAGGACAACTTGGGAAGACCTGGAGGACAAAAGGCTGATGTAAGTGCCAGATGGGGAGGGGAGAAGGCATGAGCCATTGGAACAGAGGGACTCATGCAGCAGGGAGCCTTGAAAGAGATGGGGGTTGGTGAGGAATGTTGTTGAGTGGGACAGGGTTTGGAAAAAAGGGAGAGACTTCGTGGGCAGTTCTCTTCTTCCAGGAACAGGGTTTATATCCAGGACTTGAGTTGGCCATGCTCCCAGCAGGATACCTAGTTCTCCAGGCTCCCTGGCCTCCCAAATGCTGTCTCACTACCATTTCCCAGATGAGACAGCACAGGTTTCAAGCACACAGGAGCACTTTACTGTCTGGGATGAAACCATGGGTGACCCACAGTATGTGCTCCTGGCCTCTAGACTTTCCTTCTCCTCCAGGATGTGGGGTTGGACTGTGGAGGGTGGGCAGAGGGCCTGGGTGGGTCTGAGAGCTCTGCCATCCTGGCAGGGTATCTGCTTTGGGTGTGCATTGGGCAAACACCTTGTGGCCACACATTTGGTAGCCAGGAGTGAACTGGACACTGACCCCACACAACAAAGGTGGGAGCCCTGGGAAAATCTGTTGGCCTAAGGCAGTTCAGACACCTGCTCTGCATACCTGCCTGACTGGACCATGGTTGAGAAGCCATGCTCTGGTTGCTGCATCAGTTCCAACTGGCAGGGTCATTTGAGCCTGAGTGTCCTGCCCTCTGTGTCCACGGCATGCTGCCATGTTGAGGTTCTGGATTGACATAGGTGGACATGACCCCAGAATGACATTCATCTTCTACCCAGGGGAGGAGCAGGGTGCAGGGTGGGCCTTGCTCAGAGTCTTGGTTTTCTGCCCTGGAGAAAGGACAGGCAGCCATTATGGTAATGGTGGGCTACCAGAACCATCAGCAGGATGTCTGCCCAGTGGGCAGGCAGGTGATGGGCCAGGACTAGTTGGAGAGTATGGTAGGTTGGTTCTTCCAAACACCAGGGTACATGCCTTTGGGTGGATGGCTGTGGACTTGGAAGCCTGGGTCCCTGAACTGAAGCACATCTCTCCCCGCCCAGGGCCAAGGTGCCAAGAATGCCTGGCATCAGGTATTCAATTTCTTCCCACCTCCTCTTGCCATCCTGATGCATGATATTGCCATAGTATGTGACAAAGTGAATGCCTGCCTTCCTAGATGGATGGGGGCATGTGATGGGTATGAAATGTTCATCTGGCACTAGTGCCTCCAGCAGAAGGGTGGGACTAGGTGGATGCCCATTTCTAATCTGGACACTGAGATTGGCCAAAATTGCTCAGCAAATTCTGTGATTTCTCTGACCTTGTTCCCCACATGCAACATGTGAACAGCAAGGCTGCCTCCTTCAACAGGGCATCAGAGGGGCAGACAAATCTGTCCACTACACACATTGCATGGAATATGCTGAACTCAGAATTTTTCCATGGGCATCAACTATTCAGAAAGGAAGGCAGGAAAAGATAGGTAGAAGCATGGTGGTGCTCGCAGTTGGGTCCTGGAGAGGTCACTACTTGGTCCTGACTGGTCACAAATGGATCCTTACCTGGTCAAACACATGACCTTGACCTGGGCACAACTAGGCTGTGACCTGCTCAGTCACTGAACTGTGACCTTGGTCAGACTATGGGTCCAAACTCTGGTCACACTCTGGGCCCTGATATGGTCACACACTGTACCCTGATTATGGTCTCACTTGGGGACTTGGCCTTTAAAACACTCTGGGCCCTTGTCCTGGTAACACACTACCCCTTGACCCTGGTCACTCTCTGAACCTTAAAACTGTTCACATTTTGTACCCTGTCCTGTTCACTATTGGGCCCAGAACTGATCACACTTTGTGCTCTGACCTGGTAAGTACAGGGCCCTGAATTGGTAACAACTGGGCACTGACCTAGCCACAAGGCCCTGAACTAGACACACACTGAACCTTGACCCTGGTCACACTCTTTGCCCTTTCCCTGGTCACATTCTGGGCCTCAATTTTGATAACATTCTCAGCCCTGATCCTTGTCACATTCTGAATTCTGACCAAGGACATACTCTGGGTTCTGACATTAGTCACTCTGTGGGCCAAGACCCTGATCCTCCTCTGGGCCCTGATATTGCTCACCTTCTAGGCCATGTCCTTGGTTACAATCTGGGTCTTGACCCTGATGACACACTGGGCCCTGAACCTGATCACACTATGGAAAATGATCCAGGCTAAACACTGAGCCTTGAACCGGGTTACACTCTGGGGCAAAACCCTGGTCACCATTTTGTCCCTGGCTCTTGTTACACTCTGCACACTGACCATGGTAAAACACTGGTGCCTGGACCTGGTAACCTTCTGTACCCTGATGATAGCCACTCTCTGGGCCCTGACCCTGGTCATATTCTGGGCCCTTGCCTTGGTCACATTCTGCGCTCTGGCCCTGGTCACCAGTGCTGCTTTACCTGTGGGGTTAAAGAGTGAGGAGGAAGCATCAAGTAGGTTGTCAGGAGGTCTGAGTGTGCTGAGAGAGCAGGAGTGCATCCCACAGTCCTCAGAGAACAGCTCTCTGTCTTGCCTCTTTCAGATCCCCCAGGACATCAAGCACTTGTCATGAAGTCCTTGCTTATAACTGCACTAGGGTCTACAGGAGCCTGGCTTAATTCAGAGCCTCCTATTGTGACACAGGTCTCTGCAGCACTGCTGAGAGACTCAGTGCCAGTTGGGGTGCTCAGTGCCAGTTGGCATCTGGGTGCCTTCCTTAGCAGGCAGTGGTGGGGCACAGGCCAAGGAATTCTCCAGAGTACAGGACGAGGAGTCTGGAGCTGGGTTCCCTTGGTGGTTGACATGCATCATGGTCTTGGTGTGGCACTTCCACATTTCCAACCATAAGTGTTCTAGGTGAGAATGGACACCCAAGTGTCCAGGGACTTCCAGGACACTAGCCAGAGTGAGGTGTTCAAGGTCACTGTCCAGTGTGCTACCACTGCTCACCAGTCAAGAACTGGCCCCCTTCAACCTCCAGGGTCCATGCAGTTAGGTTTTCTTGGATGTAGATGTGTTACCAAGTCAGTTGAGTCAGGAGCCTTTGGGATACACAGCCACACCTCCTCTCGACTTATATTCTAGGCTCAAGCACAGAGCAGCCTCAGGTCTTGCCACCACCTCCAGTGAGCAGGATCCTGGATGAAAAATATTGCTGTATGACCAACGCTCGAGTGAGCTGGGGTGAGGTGGGTCAGAGACCATCAGGGTTCACCCAGCCTTTCAGTGTCTAGTGCAGTGTGTAGCCCACGTGGGACTGACACATTCTGATCATCACAGGCATTGTGATATTGGCCACCCAGACAGCATAGGTGGCACATGAAGCCTCAGTGTCCCCTGCACTACTGGTTGGGTCTGCCCAACCCCACCAGAATCTCACCTGCCAGGATTCCAATACACACTGAATATAAGGACTTGGGTATAAGGATGGCAAGGGACAAGCCACACTTGACTGACAGATTCCTTCAGATTGATCCTTAGGTCTTCCTCCCTCACCTCCTGCACCTCAGTTATAACTGGGCCAGCTTGTCCACACTCAGGAACCATCCATCCTTCAGTCTACTATGTTTACCTCTCAGCAGAACAAATAGCCAGTTCTCTCCTCAGAGACCAGAAGGCCCAGTCAACCCCACCCTGATTCCCTCAGTGGGGTTTCAAGAGGCACTGGCCAACACAGCAGACCATGGAGGGAGTTGTGGATGCCCCCCAGATTGCCAGGTGGTCCCTGACTTCTCTCTGACTCTCTTCACCACCTGCCTCCCCTCTTCCTCCTCTTGGGTAGGGAAGAATGTCAGCCTCTTTACTTGCTGCTACACTGTGACTTGGCTGGGGTTCCTCTGACCCTAAGCACTTACCAGGGCCTCTTTCCTATCAATATTTGGCTCTTCTGCAACCAGGCCTCTCATTCCACCAATCTTGGAGACCTAGCCTGTGAAGACTGAAATCTGCAGCCATTTCTCAACCATGGTTGACCTCACCCAAGATCAGACCATGACCTATGTAGGTTTTATCAACTATGTAAACTCCACGACCTCCATATCTACTATGAACCATATAGTATCAGTGTCATGTGCTTCTCTATGAACTGCTTATAACTGCACTATTGATGGAGTAGTATTAATTCATTCAGTACTTCCTATTAGTTCCATAGACAGTATGCCCTCTATAGTCTTCAGGAGAAATTATTATCTATTCACTTTGTAGACTCTATGATGTTCATATTCTTCAAATCCCCAGTGACACAATGTCTCCAGTTACACATTAGTTACCTACAGTTAACACAGAGTTATTCCAGCAAGACATTACTCTGCCCCTCAGATTAAAATGATCATAATCTAATTATTTACCTCAGACCATTCTTTTTTTTATTTTATTTATTTTATTATTATTATTATTGTATACAAATGGGATACATGTTGTTTCTCTATTTGTACATGGAGTCAAGGCATACCATTTGTGTAATCATACGCTTACATAGGGCAATGATGTTTGATTCATTATTTTTTTCCCTTCCCCCCCACCCCTCCCACCCCTCTTTTCCCTCTATACAGTCCTTCTTTCCTTCATTCTTACCACATTCCTTATCCCTAACCCTAACCCTAATGCTAACCCCTCCCACCTCCCATTATATGTCCTCATCCGCTTATCAACGAGATCATTCGTCCTTTAGTTTTTTGAGATTGGCTTATCTCACTTAGCATGATATTCTCCAATTTCATCCATTTGCCTGCAAATGCCATAATTTTATCATTCTTCATTGCGGAGTAATATTCCATTGTATATATATGCCACAGTTTCTTTATCCATTCATCAACTGAAGGGCATCTAGGTTGGTTCCACAATCTGGCTATGGTGAATTGAGTAGCAATGAACATTGATGTGCTGTATCTCTGTAGTATGCTGATTTTAAGTCCTTTGGGTAGAGGCCGAGAAGTGGGAGAGCTGGGTCAAATGGTGGTTCCATTCCAAGTTTTTGAGGAATCTCCAAACTGCTTTCCAGAGTGGCTGCACTAATTTGCAACCACACCAGCAATGTATGAGTGTACCTTTTTCCCACATCCTCACCAACACCTATTGTTGCTTGTGTTCTTGATAATCATCATTCTATGTGGAATTGAGAATATGCACAATTGTTGACTATGAATGGAGAATACGTGGATCATTCACACATACATCCCTAGCCATTACATTCACAATATACTGATAATTTTCTTGTTCCATATTTTTTTTATTTTTTCTTTTGCCATTTTCTTTTGAAAATATCTAAACATCAGAGAGCTGTGCATAATACAAAAGCCAGTTCAGGTGCTGGATCTTGCCCATCATCTCAGGAATGGGTGAGGAAGAGGAAGTTGTTTCTCCTGCGCTAAGCCTTTTTCTCTCAGTGAGGGAATGCTTCAATAATTTATCCAGATGCTGTTGGGAGATATAAAAAGGCAAAGGCAAGTGGTGGTGGTTCATGGGGTCTGGGGTCCCATGACCTTAACATGGTGGCAAAAAGAAAACATTACTCATCCAATTTCAATCTTCCGCTCGTTAGTTTTTCAGTTATTACTCTCAAGATTCATTTCAGAGAGATAAGTGGCTGAAAGTACAATCCTGATCCTTCAGTCATTCAGTTACATTTAATTTTTCCAGAAAAATGCATCAATTGGTTACCAGTTCTGCTGGGACATGAGAATCATACATGGGAGAACTCCTCTAATAAAGGGGAAGGAGCAGGCATTGGGCAGCTAGAAAGTGAAGGGAGCAGAGTCTGGTCTCGGATAGGAGAAAGCACTTGGTTGAACTCCCCAGAGGGTTTGTAAAGCCTTGGGCAACATGAACTTTGATGAGTGACTATTGTGACATGGAGCCTGCACCTCAGATTCCACCTGAGGTCACAGAGGGGTGGCCCAGGAGCATGGTGGCATCACAGTACCCATGGCAAACAGAGACCATTCTGCTACTGGCCACTTCAAACCATATTCAAGACAAGCATCGGCTCAGCTCAGAGGGTAGGAGGATAGACGAAGAAAGCGGGTGGAAGGGTCTTGTGATTCTGAAGAAATGATTCTATCCTTGTTGTCTGGGCAATGAGAAACCACACTGTAAGTGGTATGGAGCCCTGTGGGCGATAAATCCCTCGGTGTCCAGGCAGGACAAGTGTTCCCACTGAAGCCTGCCAGCTCCCACTTCCACCCAGGCCCACTAGCTGGCGGTGTGCTCCATTGATGGTATCATTCATGATGACAGGCCGCTCACCTGGCTGCTGCAGGCTATTAGCCCCCACAAGGTTCGGTGGAGCAGGCTGGGACTGAGGGGTGCTTGAGAGCGCATGGCTCAACAAGCTTAGCACCTTCACCAGTGGATTTTCCCACTGTCCCCACTACTCCAGGACTGAGAAAACCTGGGTCTTCTTCAGAGTCAGGAAGCTAGCCTAGAGACCTAGCAGCCACACTGAGAGATGGGTGGTGAGAGCTCAGCTGAGTAGAGCATGCAGTGCACTGCTGTGGCTTGGGTGATCATTGAACTGGACACATCACATTCCATCTGTCTGGTTTTCCCTTCTAACCTACAAATTCTGGAAAGGAGACAGCTGGAAAATGGGATGTCCGCGTTCCATGTGAAGGTGAGTGGCTCCTTTAGGGGCTCATGAACAGAAGAGGGAGTCATTCACTCAGCATGTTGGACAAAGGACAGGATGAACCTGACATGCTAGGAGAGTTGTTCTGTGCTCACTCCAACTGCCAGGCCCCTCCTCCTTGGCTGCTACCTTACAACTACGCTGCACCCAGAAACCACATCCTGGGATTTTCCAGGGGCACATCAAATCACCTCAAGATTCAGAAATGTCTTGCCAATTTGTATTCACACTATGTTTCATCTTCTTGACCAGACAAATGCCTCTGTGTTGCAAGGGCCTGTGGGATATTGCCAGGAGTTCTCTAACCAGCCCCGGGAGGCAGTAGACTACCAGCTGGGGGATGGAAAAACAGTCAGGCAATGGCATGGTGAGCACAGTTTCACGTGGCATAACACCAGGTTTGAACATAGACCATGCTAAAAGTGGAGTGGTGCAAAGTTTCCAAGCAGAATACTCAAAAGGGGAGAGTAAGGACATTTGGGGGGCCAAAAAAGCTGAAGAGTGTTGCTGCTGGAAAAAAACTTAAGAGAAGAGACACTATGAAACTCACCATTGTTCATGGTCAACCCAAAAACTCCACGACATATATTCAGCCTCATTCTATACTACAAATGTAGGAAGTAGTTTTTGTCCATTCATTCTTTATGCAACCATGAACACCGACCCTCATAACCCTTGTAAGGACATCAATGCCCTTGTATATTCCTGTCTACTTTCTGTTGCTCCCAAGGGACAGCCGAATATACATATTCTGATTCCTATTTTTTCTGGCAAAACAACCATGTGCAAAATCTTTGCAAACTTCACAGCACCTACCCCCATGACCTACAATTTTAACCAATTGATCCTGGGATTTGCAATACTAACCTCTGGCTCTCCGAATGAAGAGTGCACCCCACAATCTCAGAAATTGAATCTCCAAAAGATCTAAGAATATTCAACTGTGAAGACCCTACATCAGGAAAGCCTGAATATCAGAACAGAAGTGGTTCCATAAAAACCAACCTATTAATAGAATTACTGAGAAGGAAAAGCATACCACAAGCATTTGAAAATTATCAAATCTGTTTTCATTCTTGACTTTTTTATATCCACGGACAACATGCCATATGCCTAAAGTCTCTGATCTCCTTCATCCAGTGTGAGTTCTTGCAAAGAGGGGTTCTTGTGTCATTCCTTAACCTCCAAGGCACAGTGCGTTAATTCCCAGATCCCCGGTAAACATGAGAACAACTCACAACCAGAGTTGTTGTTTTGTTTCTCCCAATTCTCCACTGCATCTCTTGAGGAGGTCTGTGAGGGGTGGGCTCTGAGGGCCCCAGAGCCGCACCCTGGCCTGATCTCTAAGATGGTGCCTGGCAGCTTGCCAGACATAGCTGCACTCATAAACAAGTTTTAGGAAGTAACTCTGGTTGGCTGTTGTACATGAGGCGATCCTGGCATCTGCCTGGAGACTGTTCCTTGACAGGCTGACTTTCCTGGTAGTCTACTCTCTGATAGGCTGATGTTCTTGATATAAGTCTGAGACTTGTGGAATAAACTCCTTTTGGTTCCTGTGATCAAGAAGAGTTGTGATTGTCCCCGCGGGCGGTGGGTGATCAGAAGTGGTGCCGAAACCTGGGAACTCGAGTTACAAAGAAGGAACTGATCAGGTAAATACACGGTAAGTAAAGTACAGTCTGGCCAGGTTAAAGTTGGCGGAATAAGCGACGGAGTTAAAGTTCGCAGAATAAGCAATGGAGTTAAAGTTCGCGGATAGCCACGGAGATTGAGTGTTTGAGCTTTTGCTTTTGTTTTGCTAGTTAAAGTGCTTTGCATTCTGTTCGTTAAATAGAGAAATATGGGCACTGAAATGTCATGAATGCGCATGGAAGGTCCCTTAAAGGATTTGCTCCGGGCCAATGGAATTCCTCTTGAAACTAAAACAGCCCGAAACTTTTTTTATTCCCAACCTTCATAATAATTTTCCATCAACCACAGCAACCAGGGTAACTGCAGGTTTGGGATCTTCTGGAGTTGATTTTGCCTGTCTTACCATGGACTTAAAAAATAGGCCAATGCTTAAAATAAAGATTAAAAATAGAGAATTTTCAGGACTCCTAGATGCAGGAGCTGATACTAGCATTATTACCCTAAAAGATTGGCCAAAAGAATGGCCTCTACAAGTAGCAGAACAAACCCTGAGGGGATTGGGTGTAGCTACTAGCCCACAAAGGAGTAGTTCTGTATTGACATGGAAAAATGATGAGGGGCAACAGGGAACATTTCAACCCTATGTCTTAGACCATTTACCTGTTAATTTATGGGGCAGAGATATTCTCATAGAAATGGATTTAGTACTCACTACAGAAGGCCATTATAGCCAAAAGGCTCAAAATCTAATGGTAAAACAAGGTCATAAATGGAACAAGGGGCTTGGCCGCTATGGCAAAGGAAATACCCAGCCAATTAGTGTTAAGGGCAATGAAGGTCACCAAGGCTTGGGTTTTTCCTCAGGGCCACTGAACAAAAGTATGTAAAAATAACTTGGAAATCCAATGCACCAGTGTGGGTCTCTCAGTGGCCCCTGACATTAGAAAAACTTAAAGCGGCCCAAGAACTGGTACAACAACAATTAGAAGCAAATCATATTAGACCTTCAACTTCTCCTTGGAATACCCCTAGTTTTGTCATAAAAAAGAAATCAGGAAAATGGAGGCTCCTTCATGACTTAAGAACTATTAATGCTACTATGCAAGCCATGGGACCAACTCAGTTAGGGCTTCCAGTCCTTACTGCTTTACCAAAGGATTGGTCACAATAATTATAGACATAAAAGACTGTTTTTTCTCTATTCCATTACTTCCTAAGGATTGTGAGAGATTCGCTTTCACTCTCCCATCTCTAAATCACCAACAACCTGACCAACGATATGAATGGGTTGTTCTGCCACAAGGTATGGCCAATAGCCCCACTATGTGTCAAATTTATGTTGATCAGGCATTAAAGCCAATTCGACAAAAATACTCCAAACTTATTATCTATCATTTTATGGATGATATATTATTATGCCACTGTGAGGAAGATATTTTAAAGGATATTTACTCTGAATTAATAGAACAACTCAAATTATGGGGACTCATTATAGCCCCTGAAAAGGTTCAAGTTGGTACTACACAAGAATTCTTAGGAGCCCAATTAAACAGGGCTGTAGTAAAGCCACTAAAAACTGTCATCAGTGTAGATCATTTAAAAACATTAAATGATTTTCAAAAGTTACTAGGGAATATAAATTGGATTCATCCATATTTGAGGCTTTCCACAGGAGAACTACTTCCTCTTTTTAATATCTTACAAGGGGATCCCCATCCCACATCTCCCAGAAAGCTCACTCCTGAAGTGCGTCTGGTTTTAAATATTATACAAAAAAGATTAGACGAGGCCCAGGTAGATCGTATTGATCTCTCTCAGCCATTACAATTCATTTTATTCCTAACAAGAAACTACCCACTGGAGTCTTTTGGCAAGAGGGTCCCTTGTTTTGGGTCCATCTAGCCCGTTCACCCAATAAAACTCTCTTACCCTACCCTGAAGCAGTAGCTCAAGTAATCCTAAAGGCACTTAAATCACCTATCACAGTATTTGGAATTCATCCAGCTACTATCATTATTCCCTATGATAAGCATCAACTTTCTTGGTTATGTAATTTCATGGATTCTTGGACTGTTGTTAGATGCTCCACTCAAGCTAACTTTGATATTCACTATCCTAAACATCCTTATATACAATTTTGTAGTAATAATTCTGTAATATTCCCAAGAGTTACCAGACAACCACCTATTCCTAAGGCTCCCATGATTTTCACTGATGGATCCAAAACAGGGACTGGAGCTATTTGTTATCAAGATAAAGTCCAACATTCCTTTTCCCTAACTCTTCTGCTCAACAAACAGAACTCTTAACAGTTCTTGAAGTTTTAAAAATGTTCCCTAATATTCCATTCAATGTTTACTCAGATAGTTTATATGTAGTTCAAGCTCTCAGTAACTTAGAATGTGCAGGACTTATTGCCTCAAACTCTACTATTTTTCATCCTTTATGGACTTTACAACAAATGATTTGGGATCATTATAATCCTTTCTTTATTGGACATATCAGAGCTCATACCAATTTACCTGGACCTTTAGCTCTAGGGAATAATGTAGCAGACATAGCAACTAAGGATCCCCACATTTTTTCTGCATTTGAGGCAGCAAAAAATTATCATCAACAATTCCATGTTAATTCTACAACATTAAAACTGAAGTTTCCCATTACTAAAGAAACTGCACGTGCTATTGTTAAATCTTGTGGCCAGTGTACAGTCCTCCATCACCCACCTTCTATAGGAGTTAATCCTAAAGGACTGTTACCTAATCATCTATGATAAATGGATGTTACTCACATTCCTGAATTTGGTAACCTTAAATATGTACATGTATCTGAAGACACATGTTCAGGTATCATCTTTGCATCACTACACAGCGGAGAAAAAGTCAAAGATGTCATTTCCCACTGTCTCCAGGCTTTTGCAGCCTGGGGACTTCCTAAACAACTTAAAATGGACAATGGCCCTGCTTATACTTCAACCTCTTTTAACCAATTTCTCACTAAATTTGAAATAACTCTAACCACATGTATACCTTATAACCCACAAAGACAAGGTATTGTTGAACGTGCACATCTCACCCTCAAAAATACTCTTTATAAACAAAAAAGGGGGAATAGGGGAGACCTTCAGGTCCCCTAAAGATAAACTTTCTCTTTGCCTCTTTATTTTAAATTTTTAAACTCTGGATAATGAGGGTCACTCTGCCACTGAGAGACAGCAACCATAAACAACATGATAGAGCGACGGTAAAATGGAAGGATGTTCTTACTGGACAATGGAATGGCCCGGACCTGGTGCTTTACTGGAGCCACGGCTCAGTTTGTGTGTTTCCACAGGATAAAACATCACCTATCTGGGTTCCTGAATGGCTGACTCGACCAGTGGCAACGCTACCAACAAGTAATTTGGATCAACAAAATGAAGACGCCAAAGATACTCCTGACAATCATGCTATTGACAGTCTTTCATCCCTTAGCCACGCTTTCTTTTTGCCCTGGTGAAAATGGTTCTACATTTCAAGAATACATAAAAAACTTAACAGGAGATGCTGTTTTACTTTCAGGATGGGTACCTCGCAGACATAATGCTACAGGAACTACTTTCAAAACCCCTAGAATCTTCCCTCCTTGTAATCCTAAACACAGTACACCTCCTATATGGACAGGTTGTCAACATGCAGGACCAGCGACTCCTGTACAAAATGGATTTTTTTTCACTCCCAATTTCACTTCTTTCACTGCTAGTGATAACTTTACTAATAATAATGTTAAGTTAGGCATGAAACGCGTCAATCCTTTTCACAGCTGGCTACTCTTCACTTCAACTTCAGGATATACTAACTTACAACTTTTTTTTGCTCTCTCAGGAGGAGCATTTAGGCTATGTACTTGGAATTCCTCTGTATGGAAGAACAGCTCTGGCTTCTCTGGTGCTGCATCAAGCGCCCACTGTACCAGAAATATTACATTTCCACCTACCCCAGTTTGTGTGTCCCCCCCTTTTTATGTTTTTGTTAGCTAACAAACCAAATTCAAATTCTTCTCTTCTCAATTGCACCTCAAGCAATTGCTCTCTCTCTCAATGCTGGAATGCTTCTGCATTTGACCTGGTGGTCTTAATGTGTATTCCTACCTTCCTACCTGTTTCAGTCTCTGTTACAGATACAGAACTGCCAGTACTACTATCTAGAGACAAGAGAGATTTTGGCATCACAGCAGCCGAGGTCGCCATGGTAGCAGTCTCTGCAGCGGCAGCCGCAACCGCAGCAGCAGCACTAGCAACTGCCATACCTACTGCAACAGCAGTCAATCACTTGACTGAAAATACAGCTACAGCCTTACAGACTCAAGAAGCTCTAAACAACCATTTTAAGGCAGGCATACTTCTTGTAAATCAAAGAGTGGACTTACTACAAGAACAAGTGTATATCTTGCAAGAACTTTTGGGACTGGGATGTGTTTATCCTTTAAGAGTAGTGTGTGTCACCCCTATTGCTTATAATAACCTTAGCTCTGTGGCTATGTTATCTAAAAATCTCTCTGTCTACCTTACTGGCAATTGGTCATCTACGTTTGATAATTTAACCAGTCAACTACGAGCTGAAATACTCAGAGTTAATGCCACCAGGGTTCAAGTTGCATCGGTATCTGAGATGTTCTCTTTGTTATCTAAAGTTCTGGGATTGACAAAACAGTAGGCTGGAACAGTAGCTGTTCTGATTATTATCTGCTTAGGGATAGCCTATGTTATACACAGCCAAATCAGAGCTCGCCAAGATGCCCAACATCATCGACGGGCTATAGTACAGGCTTTGACAGCCATTGAGACAGGCACATCTCCCCAAGTATGGCTAAGCATGCTGGACCAGTAGTCAAAGACAGGTAAGATCTATGGAAATGCATACCAACCTAAGACAGGGTTCTGACGCCTGGAGATCAGAATTCCAATGACGGGTAAGGATGTAATTTGCCATGGACAACCTAAGACAGGCATGGTCCCAAGTCATCTTTTCTTTATTTAAAGAAAAAGGGGGAGATGTCAGGGGCAGGCTCTGAGGGCCCCAGAGCTGCACCCTGGCCTGATCTCTAAGATGGTGCCTGGCAGCTTGCCAGACATAGCTGCACTCATAAACAAGTTTTAGGAAGTAACTCTGGTTGGCTGTTGTACATGAGGCGATCCTGGTATCTGCCTGGAGACTGTTCCTTGATAGGCTGACTTTCCTGGTAGTCTACTCTCTGATAGGCTGATGTTCTTGATATAAGTCTGAGACTTGTGGAATAGACTCCTTTTGGTTCCTGTGATCAAGAAGAGCGTACACATTGTGATTGTCCCCGTGGGCGGTGGGCGATCATAGAGGTCCATCAATATTACAAGAGTCTACAAAAGGACTCCATTGCACTCCACACTGGAACTCCAATGATATTGGGAGAGTGGGTTGTAAATCCCCCATGATCCTCCTAAATGCTGTCAATAGAGGCTAACATCGATTCATCCCCAAATCCTACCATTATTTATCAAGAATTCACATGGAAGCCACTGCAAAGCCAAACTGTCAGAGAAACTCCAGGGACAAGAGCATTTGTCTTTTGTGTTCACCTCTTGTTTTCTAGTTGACCTTGTGTTTGGATGAAAAGTGCTCAGGTGTGGAAGTTCCCTTCATTGGCAGAGAGTATGGGAGTGTGTCCAAGTAGCCTGGACAGTGCCAGGTACAAGTGCAGTTGTCATTTTGAAAATCCTGCCACCGAAACCTGGTGCACAATGCACAGTTGAAGAAGAAGCTGAAGAATATTCCGCATAAGCATACTCATGAGAGACACGTGATCTCTGTCCTAAGGAGAATAGAGAGAGGTCGTGGAACAAGTACTCTGAAGCAAAGCAGGTGACTGGGCAGCACTGCTGTCTTGGAGCACATTTGCCTGCTGAATGGTGTCAGTGGAAATGGGTTGCATGAGAAACTGGTGGTGTATTATACTGTTGATTCATTTAGTGGCAAGAGGAGAAAACAAAAGAAAGAGGTGAGAGGATGGAAAGTTGGGAGCCTGAGAGTTGGTTTCATTTTTTGTTTGTTATAGTCACAGTCTAACAGTGTGGGGAACTTGAACCCGGGATTCTAGCTTGCGAGGCAGGCACTCTAAATGATGGGCTTTATCGCCAACGGAGGAAAGGTTCCTCTGGGTGATAACAGTTGATCACCTACAGTCTTACTTTGTGAAATTGTATGCACACAAGCAATCATAACCCAGCCAAACAATGTAGAAGGAATTCTTAATTCTCTTGTTCACAACATTCCAGCAAGGAACTTTTTGGCGTGTCAATACCCAAGACTAGCAGTGTGTCTTGAGAGAAAGATTTTTGCACTCTTCACTTAAGGAAGAAAACCGATGTAGCTGATCTTTGAGCAGAAAATTATATCAGGGATCCAAGGATGGCAGGAGCAGGGGCAGAGGCAGGACTATGTGGGATTGAGAATATGCTCAATTGGTGACTAGGAATGGAGATTTTGGGGATCATTCACACATGCATTCCTTGCCATTACATTCACAATCTACTGACCCTTTCCATGATCCTATCTTTTTCTTATTTTTCCTTTTGGGATTTTCTTTAAAAAATTCTAATTAGCAGAGAGCTGTGCACAATGCACAAGCCAGTTCAGGTGCTGAATCTTGCCCATAATTTCAGGAATGGGTGAGGCAGAGGAAATTGTTCCTCCTGTGCTAAGCTTGTTTCCCTCAGTGAGGGAGTGATTCACCAATTTAGCCAGATGCAGTTGAGATATATAAACAAACAAGGGCAAGTGACAGTGGCTCAAGGGGTCTAGTGTCTAAGAAGCAAAATGTGGTGGCAAAAAGAAAACATTCCTCATCCAATTTCAATCTTCTGCTCGGTATGTTTTCAGTTATTACTCTCAAAATTCATTACAGAGAGAAAAGTGACTGAAAGTCACATCTTTGATCCTTCATTCTTTCAGGTGCATTCAATTCCACTCAGAAAAATGCATCAAATTGTTACCAGTTCTCCTGTGACATGAGAGCCATACATATAAAAACACCAATAACCAAAGCAGAAGGAGTAAGAAATGGGTATCTAGATTGTAAAGGGCGTGAGGTTTCTAGACTCAGGTAGGAGAAGGCACTTGTTTACACTCCCCAGATGGTTTGTAAAGCTTTGGGCAATAGGAACTTTGATGAGTGGCTCCTATGACGTGACGCCTGCACTCCAGATTCCACCTGAGGTCATACAGAAGCGGCCTGAGAGCACGGTGGTGTCACAGTTCCCATGGCAACCAGAGACCATTACGCTCCTGGTCACATAAACCCACATTCAAGAAAAAAATCGGCTCAGCTATGAGGGTAAGAGAATAGACAAAGACGGCGGGTGTCAGGCTCTTGCGTTCTTGAAGAAATGATTCTATCCTCATTGCCCGGGCGATAAGAAACCAGGCTTTAAGTGGTATGGAGCCCGGTGGGCAATAAATCCCTCCGTGTCCAGGCAGGACAAGTGTTCCCACTGAAACCTGCCAGCACGCACTTCCACCCAGGCCTGCTAGGTGATGGTGTGCTCCATATGCCTCACATTCATGATGACAGCCCACTCACCTGGCTCCTGATTCAGGCTATTAGCATCCACAAGGTCCAGAGGAACAGGCTGGGATGGAGGGTTGCTTGAGAGAACGTGGCTCAACGAGCATAGCACCAGCACCAGGAATTTGCCTTCCGACCACTCCTCCAGGAATAGGAATACCCGGGTCTCCTTCAGAGTCAGGAAACTAGCCTAGAGTCCTAGCAGCCACACAGAGAGATGGGTGGTGAGCACTCAACTCAATACAGCATGCAGTCCAGTGCCTTGGCTTAGGTGATCATTGAATGGGGACACATCACATTCCATCTGTCAGGTTTCCCCTCCTAACCTACAAAGTCTGGAAAGGAGACAGCTGGAATATGGGTCATCCATGTTACATGAGAAGGTGAGGGACTCCTCTGGTGGCTCATGAAGGGAGGATGGAGTCATTCACTCAGCATGTTGGAAGGAGGTCAGGACAAACCTGACATACAAGGAGCGATGTTCTATGCTCACTCCAACTGCCAGGCCCCTCCTACTTGGCTGCTGCCTTACTACTGGAGGCACCCAGAAATTTACCTGCTGGGATTTTCCAGGGACACGTCAAATCACCTCAAGATGCAGAAATGTCTTACCAATCTCATTCACAAAATGAATCATCTTCTTGACCAGACGAATGCCTGTCTGTCACAAGGGCCTGTGGGATATTGCCAGGAGTTCTCTATCCAGACGCGGGAGGTAGTAGACTACCAGCCAGGGGATGAAAAATCAGCCTGGTGATTGCATGATGAGCACCATTTCACAGGGCATAACACCAGTTTTGAACATAGACCGAACTGAAAGTGGAATGGTGCAAAGTTTCCAAGCTGAATATTCAAAAGAGGAGAATAAGGACATTTGGGAGGCAAGAAAAGCTGAAGGGTGTTGATGCTGGAAAACAACTTCGAACAAGAGACACTATGATACTCGCCCTTTTTCATGGTCAACCCACAAACTCCACGACATATATTCACCCTCATTATACACTACAAATACAGGAAGTAGTTATTGTCCATTAATTCTGTATGCAACATTAAACACCATCCTTCATTCCCCTTGAAAGTACATCAATGCCCTTGCAAATACCTGTTTATTTCTGTTGCTCCCAAGGGACAGCCAAATATAAACATGCTGATTCCTATATTTCCTCACACAAGAACGGTGAGCAATGGCTTTCCTAACGTCACAGCACCTACCTCCAAAACCTACAATTTCTACCAGTTGATCCTGGGATATGCAACACTAATCCCTGGCTCTCAGAATGAAGAGTGCACCATAATCTCAGAAACTGAATTCTTAAAAGGTCTATAAATATTCAAGTGTGAAGACCCAACATCAGCAAAGCCTGAATATCAAAACAGAAGTGCTTTGATAATAATTAATGTTTTAATAGAATTACTGACTAAGAAAAGCATATCTCAAGCATTGGAAAATTTTCAAAACAGTTTTCTACCTTTACTTGTTTCTATCCACCTCCAACATTCCATATGCCTAATGTCTCAGAATTCCTTCTTCCAGTGTGAGTTCTTGCAAAGAGCAGTTCTTGAGTCATTCCTTACCGTCCAAAGGACAATGCATTAATTCCCATATCCGCGGTACACATGAGAACAACTCACAACCCGAGTTGTTGTTATGCTTCACCCAAATCCACACTGCATCTCTTGAGGAGGTGCATCAATATTAATCAAAATTGACAATAGTCTATAAAAGGGCTTCATTCCTCTTGACACTGGAGCGCCAATGATATTGGAGAGTGGGTTGTAAATCCACCGTTATCCTCCTAAATGCTGTCATTGAGGCTAACATCCATTTGGCCCCAAATCCTGTCATTATTTATCAAGAAGTCACATGCAAGCCACTGCAAAGCAAAACTTTCTGAGAAACTGCAGGGACAAGAGTGCCTGACTTTAGTGTTCACGTCTTGGTTTTCCAGTTGAAATTGAGGTTGTGTGGAAAGTGCTCAGGTGTGGAAGTCCCCTTCATTATGCAGAGAGTATGGCAGTGTGTCCAAGTAGCCTGGAGAGTGCCAGGTACAAGTGCGGTTGTCATTTTGAATTTTCTGCCACCAAAACCTGGTGCACAATGTGCAGTTGAAGAAGGTGTGAAGAATTATTCGCATAAGCATACTCATGAGAGACCCGTGATCTCTGTCCTAGGAGAGTAGAGTGAGGTCGTGGAAGAAGTACTCTGAAGCAATGCAGGTGACTGGGCAGCACTGCTCTCTTGGAGCACATTTGCCTATTGCAAGGTGTCAGGGGAATTGGGTTGCATGTGAAACTGGTGCTGTGTTACTCTGTTCATTCATAATGTGACGGGAGGAGAAAGAAAAGTCAGAGTTGAGACGATGGACGTTTGGAAGCCTGAGAATTTGTTTCATTTGTTTGTTTGTTAATTCTGCAATCAAACAGTGCTGGGGATTTGAACCCAGGCCTCAAGCTTGCAAGGCAGGCACTCTATGTGATGGGCTATATCACCAGCACAGGAAGGACTCCACTGAGTTACAACACTTGATCATCTCCACTCTCACATTGTGAAATTGGATGCAGAAAAGCAATCGTGACCAAGCCAAAGAATGTCAATGGAATTCTTAATTCTCTTGTTCACACCATTCCAGCAAGGAACTTTTTTGCATGTAAATCTACCATTGTATCCTGAGGGAAATATTTTTCCCCTCTTCACTGAAGGAAGAAAACGGATGTAGCTGATCCCTGAGCAGAAAATTTTATCAGGGATCCAAGGACGCCAGGAACAGGGACAGAGGCAGGACTGTGTTGGATTCAGAATATGCTCAACTGATGACTGTGAATGGAGATTTTGAGGATCATTCACACATGCACCCATTGACATTACAATCACAATCTCCTGACACATTTCTTGATCCAATTTTTTCCTTATTTTTCCTTTTGGCATTTTCTTTTGAAAAATTCTAATTAGCAGAGAGCTGTGCATAAGGCACAAACCAGTTTAGATGCTGGTTCTTGCCCATCATCTCAGGAATGGGTGAGGCAGAGGAAGTTGTTCCTCCTGTGCTAAGCTTGTTTCCCTCAGTGAGGGAGTGCTTCAGCCATTTATCCACATGCTGTTTGCAGATATAAACAGGTATAGTAAAGTGGTGATGGCTCTTGTGTTCTGGGGTCCCAGTACCAAAACGTGCTGGCAAAAAGAAAACATACCTCATCCAATTTCAGTCTTCTGCTCATTATGTTTTCAGTTATTACTCTCAAGATTCAACACAGAGATATAAGTGGCTGAAAGTCACATCCTCGATCCTTCATTCTTTCAGCTGCATTCAATTCCACTGAGAAAAATGCATCAATTGGTTTCCAGTTCTGCTGTGACATGAGAGCCATACATGGGAGAACTCCTCTAATCAAATGGGAAGGAGCAGGCATTGGGCAGCTAGGTTGTGAAGGGAATGGGGTTTCCAGTCTCAGGTAGGAGAAGGTACTTCGTTGCACTCCCAGAGTGTTTTTAAAGCATTGGGCTACATGAACTTTGAAAAGCGGCTCCCTTGACATGGCGCCTCTATACCAGATTCCAACTGAGGTCACAGAGATGTGGCCTGAGAGCACTCTGGCATCACAGTTCCTGTGGCAACCAGAGACAGGTCTATTCCTGGCTGCTTCAAACCCACATTCAAGACAAGTACCAGTTCAACTGTGAGGGACAGAGGATAGATGAAGGGAGTGTGTTCCAGAGTCTTGCGTTTTTGAAGAAATGATTCCATCCTTGTTGCCCGGGCAATGAGAAACCAGGCTTTAAACGGTATGGAACCCCATGGGTGATAAATCCCTCCATGTCCAGGCAGGACAAGTGTTCCCACTGAAGCCTGCCAGCTCGCACTTCCACCCAGGCCCGCTAGGTGGCACTGTGCTCTGTTGGTCGCATCATTCATGCTGACAGCAGGATCACCTGGCTCCTTGCTGCAGTCTATTATCTCCCAAAAGGTCCAGAGGAACAGGCTGGGACCAAGGGTTGCTTGAGAGCACGTGGTTCAATGAGCATAGCACTGGCACCAGCGATTTACCCTCGGAACACACTCCTCCAGGACTTGAAAACCCGGGTCTCCTTCAGAGTCTGGAAACTAGTCTAGAGTCCTAGCAGCCACACAGAGAGATAGGTGGGGAGTGCTCAGCTTAGTAGAGCATGGAGTCCAGCACCATGACTTAGGTGATCATTGAAAGGGTACACATCACATTCCATCTGTCGGGTTTTCCCTCCTAACCTACAAAGTCTGGAAAGGAGACAGCTGGAAAATGGGTAGTCTGTGTTCCATGTGAAGGTGAGTGGCTCCTCTGGTGGCTCATGAAGAGAGGATGGAGTCATTCACTCAGCATGTTGAATGGAGGTCAGGACCAACCTGAAATGCAAGGAGAGTTGTTCTGTGCTCACTCCATCTGCCAGGCCCCTCCTCCTTGATGGCTGCCTTACAATTATGTGGCACCCAGAAACTTACTTGCTGGGATTATTCCAGGGGCACTTCAAATCACCTCAAGATGCAGAAATGTCTTGCCAATCTGTATTCACACAGATTCACTTCTTCTTCTGACAAATGCATGTCTGTGGCAAGGGCCTGTGGGATATTGCCAGGAGTCCTCTATCCAGCCCCAGGAAGTAGTAGACTACCAGCCGGGGGATGAAAAATCACCTGGTGATTGCATGATGAGCACCATTTCACAGGGCATAACACCAGTTTTGAACATAGACCGAGCTGAAAGTGGAATGGTGCAAAGTTTCCAAGCTGAATATTCAAAAGAGGAGAATAAGGACATTTTGGGGGCAAGAAAAGTTGAAGGGTGTTGATGCTGGAAAACAACTTCAAAAAAGAGACACTATGATACTTGCTCTTTTTCATGGTCAACCCACACAAACTCCACAAATATATTCACCCTCATTATACACTACATATACAGGAAGTAGTTATTGTTCATTCATTCTGCATGCAACAATGAACACCATCCCTCATTGCCCTTGAAAGTACATCAATGCCTTTGCAAATTCCTGTCTATTTCTGTTGCTCCCAAGGGACAGCCAAATATAAACATGCTGATTCCTATATTTCCTCACACAAGAACCATGAGCAAAGGCTTTCCTAATGTCACAGCACCTACCCCCATGACCTACAATTTAAACCAGTTGGTCCTGGAATATGCAACACTAATCCCTAGCACTCAGAATGAAGAGTGCACCACAATCTCAGAAATTGAATCTTTAAAAGATCTACAAATATTCAAGTATGAAGAACCGACATCAACAAAGCTTGAATATAAAAACAGAAGTGCTTCCATTAAATCAACGTTTTAATAGAATTACTGAGAAGGAAAAGCGTACCTCAAGCATTAGCAAATTGTCATATCCGTTTTCTACCTTTACTTGTTTCTATCCACCTCCAACATTCCATATGCCTAATGTCTCAGAATTCCTTCTTCCATTGTGAGTTCTTGCAAAGAGCAGTTCTTGAGTCATTCCTTACTGTTCAAAGAACAATGCATTAATTCCCAGATCCCAGGTACACATGAGATCAACTCACAACCCGAGTTGTTGTTATGCTTCACCCAAATCCACACTGCATCTCTTGAGGAGGTGCATCAATATTAACAAGAGTCTATAAAATTGTTCCATTGCTCCTGACACTGGAGCACCAATGATATTGGGAGAGTGGGTTGTAAATCCCCTGTGATCCTCCTAAATGCTGTCAATAGAGGCTAACATCCACTTGGCCCCAAATCCTGCCATTATTTATCAAGAAGTCACATGCAAGCCACTGCAAAGCAAAACCTTCTGAGAAACTGTGAGGACAAGAGTGCCTGACTTTTGTGTTCACGTCTTGGTTTTCCAGTTGAAATTGAGGTTGTGTGGAAAGTGCTCAGGTGTGGAAATCCCCTTCATATGCAGCAAGTATGGCAGTGTGTCCAAGAAGCCTGGAGAGTGCCAGATACAAGTGTGGTTGTCATTTTGAATTTACTGCCACTGAAACCTGGTGGACAATGCACAGTTGAAGAAGGTGTGAAGAATTACTCGTGTAAGCATACTCATGAGACACCCGTGATCTCTGTCCTAAGAAGAGTAGAGAGAGGTTGTGGAGGAAGTACACTGAAGCAATGCAGGTGACTGGGCAGCACTGCTCTCTTGGAGCACATTTGCCTACTGCGAGGTGTCAGTGGAAATGGGTTGCATGTGGAACTGGTACTGTTTTACTGTGTTGATTCATGAGTTGATGAGAGGAGAAAAGAAAAGAAAGAGGTGAGAGGATGGACATTTGGGAGCCTGAGAATTTGTTTCATTTGTTTGTTTGTTAATTCTGCAAACAGTGGTGGGGATTTGAACTCGGGACTTGAGCATGCGAGGCAGGCACTCTACATGATGTGCTGTATCGCTAGCACAGAAGAGACTCCTCTGAGTTACAACACTTGATCACCTACAGTCTCACATTGTGAAATTGGATGCAGACAAGCAATCATGACCAAACAAACAATGTGAAAGGAATTCTTAATTCTCTTGTTCACAACATTCCAGCAAGGATCTTTTTTGCATGTCAATACCCAAGACTAGTGGTGTGTCCTGAGGGAAAGATCTTTCCCCTCTTCACTTAAGGAGGAAAATGGATGTAGCTGATCCCTGAGCAGAAAATTATATGAGAGATAAAAGGACACCAGGAGCAGAAACAGAGACAGGAGTGTGTTGCATTGAGAATATGCTCAATTGGTGACTGTGAATGGAGATTTTGGGGATCATTCACACATGCACCCATTGACATTACAATCACAATCTCCTGACACATTCCTCGATCCAATTTCTTTCTTATTTTTCCTTTTGTCATTTTTTTTTTGAAAAATTCTAATTAGCAGAGAGCTGTGCATAAAGCACAAGCCAGTTCAGGTGCTGGATCTTGCCCATAATCTCAGGAATGGGTGAGGTAGAGGAAGTTGTTCCTCCTGTGCTAAGTTTGTTTCCCTCAGTGAGGGAGTGCTTCAGCCATTTATCCATATGCTGTTTGCAGATATAAATAGGCAAAGGCAAGTGGTGATGGCTCATGGGGTCTGGGGTCCCAGTACCAAAACGTGCTGGCAAAAAGAAAACATTCCTCATCCAATTTCAGTCTTCTGCTCATTATGTTTTCAGTTATTACTCTCAAGATTCAACACAGAGATATAAGTGGCTGAAAGTCACATCCTCGATCCTTCATTCTTTCAGCTGCATTCAATTCCACTGAGAAAAATGCATCAATTGGTTTCCAGTTCTGCTGTGACATGAGAGCCATACATAGGAGAACTCCTCTAATCAAATGGGAAGGAGCAGGCATTGGGCAGCTAGGTTGTGAAGGGCATGGGATTTCCAGTCTTAGGTAGGAGAAGGCACTTGGTTGCACTCCCCAGAGTGTTTGTAAAGCCTTGGGCAACGTGAAGTTTGATGAGTGGCTCCCATGACATGGTGCCTATACCCCAGATTCCAGCTGATGTCACAGAGATGTGGCCTGAGAGCACTCTGGCGTAACGGTTCCCATGGCAACCAGAGACAGGTCTGCTCTACGCCGCTTCAAACTTACATTCAAGACAAGCACTGGGACTCCGGTGGTGGGCTCCTCCCACACGGCCAGCTTCTCCAGCTACTCGGAGCAGGCCCCCCAGTGAGAACCTTTCTGAACAGAACCAGCTCCAAGTCCCAGAGCCAGTGCAGCAAGCTCTGGCCCACAAGCAGCTTCAGGGACCAGGACAGGGCAGCCAGGGACTTCTCCAAGCAGCCCGGCCCCCTCTGGCAAGAGGTGACTTTCAAGGCTAGTTTCTCGGAGCAGACTGCCCAGTGAGAGCCTTTCTACACAGAGCCAGCCACAAGTCCCCAAGCCAATGGAGAGCTCCAATCCACAAGCAGCTTCTGGGATCAGGGCAGCGCAGCCAGAGACTTCTCCAGGCGACCCTGCCCCCTCTGGCCGCAGGCTCTTTCCACGGGTGCTCCAAGATGGCGGACTAGAAGGTGACTGCATCTCCAGTCGCTCCAGAACCCAGGACTCAAGAAGGGGAGGCATTGAGAGAATCAGACTAAAATAGAGCCACGGGGTGAGTCTCCCCCACCGGGTGAAGCTTGGCCTGGGCGGCAAACATGGATGGGGCGGATTATCAGAGCAGGGCAGGACAGCTAGAGTCTTTCCCAGGTAGCCCTGCACAACCAGCGGTGGGCTCCTCCCACATGGCCAGCTTCTCTGAGCAGGTCCGCCAGTGAGAAGCTTTCCGCACAGAGCCAGTTCCAAGCCCTGGAACCAGTAGTAGTCTAGGGGCAGCTTTCTTCGGAAGCACTGCATTATCAAGTTCCTCCAAAACTTCAGGCTACTGAAGGCTGGGAGGTGATACACTGGAAATCTACAGGGACACTATAAGCCAATAGAGGAAATCTGCAATATCTCAGAGTCCCACTGACATCTGACCAATATGAGAAAACAAGGGACGAAAATGTCCCAAACAAACCTAGATACTATATCAATAAAACCCAATGACAGCACAACAGAAGAAAGGTCAGAAAGGGAGTTCAGAATGTACATAATTAAAAAATCAGGGAAGCAAATGAGGAGATGAAAGAGCAAATGCAGGCATTGAAGGAGGAGATGAAAGAGCAAACGCAGGCATTAAATGATCGCACCAATCAACAGTCGAAAGACCAAATATGGGAAGCAAGAGATCATTTCAATAAAGAGTTAGAGATACTGAAAAAAACAAACAAATAAACAGAAATCCTTGAAATGAAGGAAACAATAAACCAAGTTAAAAACTCCATAGAAAGCATAACTAATAGGATAGAACACCTGGAAGACGGAACCTCAGACACTGAAGACAAAATATTTAATCTTAAAAACAAAGTTGGCCAAACAGAAAAGATGGTAAGAAATCATGAACAGAATCTACAAGAGTTATGGGATATCATGAAAAGGCCAAATTTAAGAATTATTGGGATTCAGGAAGGCTTAGAGAAACAAACCAAAGGAATGAACAATTTATTCAAAGAAATAATATCAGAAAATTTCTCAAATCTGAAGAATGAAATGGAAAACCAAGTACAAGAGGCTTATAGGACTCCAAATATACAAAATTACAACAGACCCACACCAAGGCATATTATTATGAAAATACCTAACATACAAAATAAAGACAAAATTTAAGGGCTGCGAGAGAAAAGTATCAAATTATATTCAGGGGGAAACCAATACGGATATCAGCAGATTTTTCAATCCAGACCCTAAAAGCTAGAAGGGCCTGGAAGAACATTTACCAAGCCCTGAAAGAAAATGGATGCCAACCAAGAATCTTATACCTAGCCAAACTTACTTTCAGATTTGACAACGAAATAAGATCCTTCCATGATAAACAAAAGCTAAAGGAATTTACAAAAAGAAAGCCAGCATTACAGAACATTCACAGAAAAATATTCCATGAGGAAGAGATGAAAAACAACGATGCAAATCAGCAACTGGAGGAACTAGCCTAAAGGAATAGTCAAATAAAGGAGAAACCAAATCATGTCAAAAAACAAAAATGAGTCAAATGACTGGGAATACAAATCATATCACAATAATAACCCTGAATGTTAATGGCCTGAACTCATCAATCAAAAGACATAGACTGGCAGATTGGATTGAAAAGATAAATCTAACAATATGCTGCCTGCAAGAGACTCATCTCATAGAAAGAGACACCAATAGACTAAAGGTGAAAGGATGGGAAAAAACATACTATGCACATGGACACAGCAAAAAAGCTGGAGTATCCATCCTCATTTCAGATAATGTGGACTTCAAGCCAAAACTAGTCAGAAGGGATAAAGAAAGACATTACATGCTGCTTAAGGGAAGCATAAATCAGCAAGACATAACAATCATAAATATTTATGCCCCAAAAAGTGACTCATCCATGTACATCAAACAAATTCTTCTCAATTCCAGAAATCAAATAGACCACAACACAATAATACTAGGCGATTTTAACACACCTCTCTCACCACTGGATAGATCTTCCAAACACAAATTGAATAAAGAAACCATAGATCTCAATAACACAATCAACAATTTAGACTTCACCAATATATATAGAATATATCATCCAACAAAGAAGGAATACACTTTCTTCTCAGCAGCACATGGATCCTTCTCTAAAATAGACCATATTTTATGCCACAAAGCTACTGTTAGCAAATACAAGAAGATAGAGATACTACCTTGTACTCTATCAGATCATAATGGATTGAAACTAGAAATAAATGACAGAATAAAAAACAGAAACTTCTCCAATACCTGGAGATTAAATAATACCCTACTATATGATGAATAGATAACAGAAGACATCAAGAGGGAAATAAAAAAATTCTTAGAAATAAATGAGAACAAAGAAACATCATATCAAAATCTCTGGGACACTATGAAAGCAGTACTTAGAGGAAGATTTATTTCATGGGGAACATTCAACAAAAGAAGTAGATCAACAAATAAACGACTTAACACTACAGCTCAAAGCCCTAGAAAAAGAAGAGCAGACCAACACCAAAAGTAGTAGAAGACAGGAAATAGTTAAAATCAGAACCGAAATCAACGAAATTGAAACAAAAGAAACAATTGGAAAAATTAACAAAATAAATAATTGGTTCTTTGAAAAAATAAACAAAATTGATAAACCCTTAGCCACACTAACAAAGAGAAAGAGGGAGAAAACTCAAATTACTAAAATTCGGAATGAACAAGGAAATATCACAACAGACACGAGTGAAATACAAAACATAATTAGAAGCTATTTTGAAAATCTATACTCCAACAAAACAGAAAATCTCGAAGACATCAACAAGTTTCTAGAGACATATGAATTACCTAAACTGAACAAGGAGGGCATACACAACTTAAATAAATCAATTTCAAGCAATGAAATAGAAGAGGTCATCAAAAGTCTACCAACAAAAAAAAGTCCAGGACCAGATGGGTTTTCAGCCGAGTTCTACAAAATCTTTAAAGAAGAGCTTATTCCAATACTCCTCAAAGTATTCCATGAAATAGAAGAGGAGGGAACCCTCCCAAACTCATTCTATGAAGCCAATATCACCCTGATACCTAAACCAGACAGAGACACATCGAGGAAAGAAAATTTCAGACCAATATCCTTAATGAACAGCAACGCAAAAATTCTCAACAAAATTTTAGCAAATCACATACAAAAATATATTAAAAAGACAGTGCACCATGATCAAGTGGGTTTTATCTTAGGGATGCCAGTTTGGTTTAACATCCAGAAATCAATAAATGTCATTCACCATATCAACAGACTTAAAGTTAAGAATCACATGATTATTTCAATAGATGCAGAAAAAGCATTCGATAAAATACAGCATCCTTTCATACTCAAAACACTAGAAAAAATGGGGGTAGTGGGAACGTTCCTTAACATTATAAAGGCCATCTACTCTAAGTCCAAGGCCAATATCATTCTAAATGGTGAAAAACTGAAAGAATTCCCCCTAAAAACTGGATAGGCTGGGATGCCCTCTTTCACCACTTCTATTCAACATCACCCTTGAGACTCTAGCCAGAGAAATTAGACAAACCAAAGAAATTAAAGGGATACAAATTGGAAAAGAAGAACTCAAACTATCCCTGTTCGCTGATGACATGATTATATATTTAGAGGAACCTGGAAATTCCACCAGAAAACTTCTAGAACTCACAAGTGAATTCAGTAATGTAGCAGGTTACAAGATCAAGGCTCATAAATCCAATGCATTTTTATACATAAGTAATGAATCTTCAGAAAGAGAAATTAGGAAAACTACCCCATTCACAATAGCATTGAAAAAAATAAAATACTGGGCAATCAATCTCACAAAAGAGGTGAAAGACCTCTACAATGAGAACTACAGAAAACTAATGAAAGAAATTAAAGAAAACCTTAGAAGATGGAAAGATCTCCCATGTTCTTGGATAGGAAGAATTAATATTGTCAAAATGGCCATACTACCTAAAGTGCTATACAGATTCAATGCAATTCCAATTAAAATCCCAATAATGTACCTTACAGAAATAGAGCAAGCAATTATGAAATTCATCTGGAAGAATAAAAAACCCAGAATAGCTAAAGCAATCCTCAGTAGAAAGAGTGAAGCAGGGGGTATCACAATACCAGATCTTCAACTCTACTACAAAGCAATAGTTACAAAAACGGCATGGTATTGGTACCAAAATAGACAGGTAGATCAATGGTACAGAATAGAGGACACGGACAAAAACAAACACATACAATTTTCTCATACTAGAGAAAGGGGCCAAAAACATGCAATGGAGAAAAGATAGCCTCTTCAACAAATGGTGCTGGGAAAACTGGAAATCCATATGCAACAGAGTGAAATTAAACCCCTATCTCTCACCCTGCACAAAACTCAACTCAAAATGGATCAAGGACCTCGGAATCAGACCAGAGACCTTGCACCTTAAAAAAGAAAAAGTAGGTCCAAACCTTCAACTTATTGGCTTAGGATCAGACTTCCTTAACAGGACTCCCATAGCACAAGACATAAAAGCAAGAATCAACAACTGGGATAGATTCAAACAAAAAGCTTTCTCTCAGCAAAGGAAACTATCAGCAATGTGAAGAGAGAGCCTACAGAGTGGGAGAATATCTTTGCCACTCATACTTCAGAGAGAGCACTAATTTCCAGAATCTGTAAAGAATTCAAAAATCTCTACACCAAGAATACAAATAATTCAATCAAAAAATGGGCTAAGGAAATGAACAGACACTTCACAGAAGAAGATCTACAAGCAATCAACAAACATATGAAAAAATGTTCAACATCTCTAGTAATAAGAGAAATGCAAATCAAAACTACCCTAAGATTTCATCTCACCCCAATTAGAATGGTGATTATCAAGAATACAATCAACAATAGGTGTTGACGAGGATTTGGGGGAAAAGGTACACTCATACATTGCTGGTTGGGTTGCAAATTAGTGCAGCCACTCTGGAAAGCAGTATGGAGATTCCTCAGAAAGCTTGGAATGGAACGACCATTTGACCCAGCTATCCCACTCCTTGGCCTATACCCAAAGGACTTAAAGTCAGCATACTACAGAGATACAGCCACATCAATGTTCATTGCTGCTCAACTCACCATAGCCAGATTGTGGAACCAACCTAGATGCCCTTTAGTTGATGAATGGATAAAGAAACTGTGGTATATATATACAATGGAATATTACTCTGCCATGAAGAATGATAAAATTATTGCATTTGCAGGCAAATGGATGAAATTGGAGAATATCATTCTAAGTGAGATAAGCCAATCTCAAAAAACTAAAGGATGAATGATTTCGCTGATAAGTGGATGAGGACATATAATGCGGGGTGGGAGGGGTTAGCGTTAGGGTTAGGGTTAGGTTTAGGGTTAGGGATAAGGAGTGTGGTAAGAATGGAGGAAGGAAGGACTGCATAGAGGGAAAAGAGGGTTGGGAGGGGTGGGAGGGGTGGGGTGGAAGGGAAAAAATAGCAGAATGAATCAAACAACATTGCTCTATGTAAATTTATGATTACGCAAATGGTATGCTGTTACTCCATGTACAAACAGAGAAAAAACATGTATCCCATTAGTTTACAATAATAAAAAAAATTTTAAAAAAAGAAAAAGACAAGCACTGGCTCAGCTATGAGGGAAAGAGGGTAGACGAAGGTAGTGTGGGCCACGGTCTTGAATTTCTGAAGAAATGATTCTATCCTCCTTTCCCTGGGCGATAAGAAAACAGGCTTTAAGCGGTATGGAGCCCCATGGGTGATAAATCCCTCCAAGTCCAGGCAGGACAAGTGTTCCCACTGAAGCCTGCCAGCTCGCACTTCCACCCAGGCTTGCTAGGTGGCACTGTGCTCCATTGGCCGCATCATTCATGCTGACAGCAAGCTCACCTGGCTCCTGCTGCAGGCTACTATCCCCCACAAGGTCCAGAGCAACAGGCTGGGACCGAGGGGTACTTGAGACCACATGGCTCAACGAGCTAAGCACTGGCACCAGTGATTTACCCTCCGAACACACTCCTCCAGGAATGAGAAAACCTGGGTCTCCTTCAGAGTCTGGAAACTAGTCTAGAGTCCTAGCAGCCACACGGAGAGATGGGTGGTGAGCTCTCAGCTCACTGAAGCATGCAGTCCAGCGCCATGGCTTAGGTGATCATTGAATGGGAACACATCACATTCCATCTGTCAGGTTTCCCCTCCTAACCTACAAAGTCTGGAAAGGAGACAGCTGGAACATGGGTCGTCCATTTTCCATGTGAAGGTGAATGGCTCCTCTGGTGGCTCATGAAGAGAGGATGGAGTCATTCACTCAGCATGTTGAATGAAGGTCAGGACCAACCTGACATGCAAGGAGAGTTGTTCTGTGCTCACTCCATCTGCCAGGCCCCTCCTCCTTGGCTTCTGCCTTACAATTAGATGGCACCCAGAAACCTTCTTGCTGGGATTTTTCCAGGGGTACATCAAATCACCTCAAGATGCTGAAATGTCTTGCCAATCTGTATTCACACAGTGGATTGTCTTCTTCATTAGACAAATGCCTCTCTGTCACGAGGGCCTGTGGGATATTGCCAGGAGTCCTCTAATCAACCCCGGGAGGTAGTAGACTACCAGCCGGGGGATGAAAAATCAGCCTGCTGATGGCATGATGAGCACCATTTCACAGGGCATAACACCAGTTTTGAACATAGACCAAGCTGAAAGTGGAATGTTGTAAAGTTTCCAAGCTGAATATTCAAAAGAGGAGAATAAGGACATTTGGGAGCAAGAAAAGCTGAAGAGTGTTGATGTTGGAAAACAACTTCAAACAAAAGACACTATGATACTTTCCCATTTTCATGGTCAACCCACAAACTCCATGACATATATTCACCCTCATTATACACTACATATACAGGAAGTAGTTATTGTCCATTCATTCTGTATGCAACCTTGACCACCATCCCTCATTGCCCTTGAAAGTACATCAATGCCCTTGCAAATTCCTGTCTATTTCTGTTGCTCCCAAGAGATAGTCAAATATACGTATATTGATTCCTATATTTTCTGGCACAAGAACCATGAGCAAAGTTTCCTAACGTCATAGCACATACCTCCATGACCTACAATTTAAACAGTTGATCCTGGGATATGCAACCCTATTCCCTGGCACTCGGAATGAAGAGTGCACCACAATCTCAGAAATTGAATCCTTAAAAGGTCTACAAATATTCAAGTATGAAGAACCAACATCAACAAAGCTTGAATATAAAAACAGAAGTGCTTCCATTAAATCAACGTTTTAATAGAATTGCTGAGAAGGAAAAGCGTACCTCAAGCATTTGCAAATTGTCATATCCGTTTTCTACCTTTACTTGTTTCTATCCACCTCCAACATTCCATATGCCTAATGTCTCAGAATTCCTTCTTCTGGTGTGAGTTCTTGCAAAGAGCGTTTCTTGAGTCATTCCTTACCGTCAAAAGCACAATGCATTTATTCCCAGATCCGCGGTACACATGAGCACAACTCACAACCTGAATTGTTGTTTTGCTTCACCCAAATCCACTCTGCATCTCTTGAGGAGGTGCATCAATATTAACAAGAGTCTATAAAATTGCTCCATTGCTCCTGACACTGGAGCGCCAATGATATTGGGAGAGTGGGTTGTAAATCCCCTGTGATCCTCCTAAATGCTGTCAATAGAGGCTAATATCCATTTGGCCCCAAATCTTGCCATTATTTATCAAGAAGTCACATGCAAGCCACTGCAAAGCAAAACAGTCAGAGAAACTGTGAGGACAAGAATGGCTGACTTTTGTGTTCACCTCTTGGTTTTCCAGGTGACATTGAGGTTCCCGTGGAAAGTGCTCAGGTGTGGAAATCTTCATTTGCAGCAAGTATGGCAAGAAGCCTGGAGAGTGCCAGATACAAGTGTGGTTGTCATTTTGAATTTACTGCCACCAAAACCTGGTGGACAATGCACAGTTGAAGAAGGTGTGAAGAATTATTCGCATAAGCATACTCATGAGACACCCGTGATCTCTGTCCTAAGAAGAGTAGAGAGAGGTCGTGGAAGAAGTACTCTGAAGCAATGCAGGTGACTGGGCAGCACTGCTCTCTTGGAGCACATTTGCCTACTGCGAGGTGTCAGTGGAAATGGGTTGCATGTGGAACTGGTACTGTTTTACTGTGTTGATTCATGAGTTGATGAGAGGAGAAAAGAAAAGAAAGGTGAGAGGATGGACGTTTGTGAGCCTGAGAATTGGTTTCATTTGTATGTTTGTTAATTCCACAATCAAACAGTGCTGGGGATTCAAACCCAGGCCTCAAACATGGGAGGCAGGCACTCTACGTAATGGGCTATATCGCCAGCAAAGGGTACAACACTTGATGACTGAAAGTCTCACATTGTGAAATTGGATGCAGACAAGCAATCATGACCAAACAAACAATGTCAAAGGAATTCTTAATTCTCTTGTTCACAACATTCCAGCAAGGATCTTTTTTGCATGTCAAAACCCAAGACTAGTGGTGTGTCCTGTGGGAAAGATTTTTCCCCTCTTCACTTAAGGAGGAAAATGGATGTATCTGACCCCTGAGGAGAAAATTATATCAGGGATCCAAGGGCACCAGGAGCAAGGACAGAGGCACGACATATTGCATTGAGAATATGCTCAATTGATGACTGTGAACGGAGATTTTGGGGATCATTCACACATGCAACTCTTGTCATTACATTCATGATCTCCTGACACATTCCTCAATCCTATTTATTTCTTAATTTTCCTTTTGGCATTTTCTTTTGAAAAATTCTAATTAGCAGAGAGCTGTGCATAAGGCACAAGCCAGTTTAGATGCTGGATCTTGCCCATCATCTCAGGAATGGGTGAGGCAGAGGAAATTGTTCCTCCTGTGCTAAGCTTGTTTCCCTCAGTGAGGGAGTGCTTCAGCCATTTATCCATATGCTGTTTGCAGATATAAATAGGCAAAGGCACGTGGTAATGGCTCATGGGGTCTGGATCCCCGTAGCGAAAACTGGTGGCATAAAGAAAACTTTCCTCATCCAATTTCAGTCTTCTGCTCATTATGTTTTCAGTTATTACTCTCAAGATTCAACACAGAGATATAAGTGGCTGAAAGTCACATCCTCAATCCTTCATTCTTTCAGGTGCATTCAATTCCACTGAGAAAAATGCATCAATTGGTTACCAGTTCTGCTGTGACATGACAGCCATACATGGGAGAACTCCACAAATCAAAGGGGAAGGAGCAGGCATTGGGCAGCTAGGTTGTGAAGGGCACGGGGTTTCCAGTCTCAGGTAGGAGGAGGCACTTGTTTGCACTCTCCAGAATGTTTGTAAAGCCTTGGGCAACGTGAAGTTTGATGAGTGGCTCCCTTGACATGGCGCCTGCACCCCAGATTCCAACTGAGGTCACAGAGAGTCGGGAAACAGCATATTCCATGAAATAAAAAATGTAGTCTTCCCAGTCATGGTCATGGAGTAGTGACATGACTTTTGGAGTTTCTTAAACAACAAATAAACTACTACTTCCACCTGCAGAAAAAAAGTAACCGTCAAAACGTTTATATGGTTTTGACTATCAGACTTGGATAGAGTAGAGAACCTGAAAGGGGACAGTAAAATATGATTTTCTGGATTCCTTTGCACTAGCAAACTGCAGGTGTATCCTTTTTGGTCTCAGGTTTTGTCTACCTGGACTGAAACTGTCCATCCCTGGAAGTCAATCTTCCTGCTGAGTCAGTCAGTGAGGCCATCATAATAAAGCTATTTTAGGTGTTGATGAAAATCCTGTTTTTAGAAGAAACACCAAACAGGTAGTCAGCCCCAAGTGTCACCTGGAGTAATTGTGAAAATTAGGATTTTCATGTCTGATATTGTCCATATGGTGTTTGATCTGAGAATCTGCACTGCTTTTATGTTCTCTGGTAAATCTCATGTTGGTCTGGAATCCACTCTTAGATACCCATTCTCAAACATAGTGTGACATAGGTTGTTCTTTTTTCTTCAATGATAGTTGATGAAGAGATGTGAGTTGTGAGAACGTTAGGTTAACAGAATAATTCCATAAAGTGGGCTAAATGTGCTGATCCAATGCATTCTTTTTCAATTAGCAATTTACCTGCATCTCTGCCTGGCCTAAGTGAACAGGATATGTCACATTCCTTCGCAAACTATCTGTTTTGGAAGTGGTAATGCAGGCATAAAATAATGTATATAATGTGGACCCAAATTACCTGGAAGAGGGAGAATTTTATGATCCTTTCCACAAACCAGGTCCTAAATCTCAGGGAGATAAGGATAATTGCTTCTAATTGTGAAATCTGTAAAAATTTATGGTTAAAAATTCAATGAAAACAAGTCAGCATGGGTCAAAATGACCTAGATTTGTTATGGAATTGGGGACTTGACAGTATGAAATCATCCAGTTGTCAGTAAAAATTCAAGATTTGGCCCTTGGTAGGACTCTCTGGAATATTCTCTGAGACCCTCCAATAAAAATAGATTGCAGAGGAAGCACACAGTCTCTCGTTTCTTAGAGGACCCACTCTCTCCCTTGAGAGTGTATTTTTCTATTTTTTTATCCCTTTAGTAAACTCGAGTCTTAATCTGAGTGAAATGTCTGAAATCTTTCTGACTTGATCACAAGAATCAGAGTTTGAAGGGGGGTCTTAATACTGCCTCAGTTTTCCAGAAGTCATAAACCCTAATATACTAATTTGAAAAATTCTGTTCTATATTGATCTTGCTCCAGATAAACTGTCATGATTTCTGAAACTTCAGTCTATAGCTCTTTCAGGAAAAGCAAAGGGAGAAAGTATAAGAATAGAGAATATCACCAGGATAGTCTTTTCCTTCTTACACTATAACAGATAGGTCTACAGGGAGATAAAGTTGACCCATTTCTAAGCATCAGTTACCCTTGTTCTCCACTGCAACTTGCAACTGATCAATTATGGCAGGATGCTCATTATCCAGGATCACTGAGGCCAGGTTTAGGCATCTCCACAGGATGGACATAAATTTCCATTTCCTTTAAACAAAGATTTGCATGTGAGGGCTTTTTATGCTAGTTACCTACACAAATGAAAAGCCTCTGCACTGTACAACCAGCATGATTTTACAGGATGATTATTACCAGCCTGCAATCTCCTGCATAAAGGGTTATTGGTCCAATAAGAAAACTGCATTTGGCCAATCAATTGTGAGAGGTGCTCTGAAATCCTCCTTCCCATCCTGTTCCACACAATCAAACCTCAACTACATTTAGCCAATCAGAAGTGATCATTGTTCTGACAGCTCACCAAAAGAAATCCACAACATAGATAGCTATCCCTACTCTATTTACTCAAGAAATGTTCCTCAGTTGATGTGGTTCTCCAAATGCATTGTAGATCAGTGAAAATTGATTTGCCTGAAACAAGAAATTGTTTGTTACAAATATATGCCCACTGATAAAAATATTATGTATAATACAGAAAAAAGCAAGTACTTTCAGGGTTGATATATCCATTGGACACAAAAATCACAGTACCTCCATCCCATGGAAATGTTTTATTTTGAAATCTTAAGAAAAATAAATTAATGCAATCTTTCTTGAATAATATTTATCTTTGTACCAGCACAGTAGTAAAGTGTAACTTGTAATCTTTGCATATGGAGGCCATAAAGGCAGACTCAAGTCTCTGGGATTGTCTAAAGCTGTGCTCCAACATGTGGTCAGTGTCAGGTTATTCGCAGGCTTTATTGACTTAAACTTTTTTTCTTATTTTTAATTCATGTATTATAGTTTTTAATCCAGGGGAAAATTGATAGTTAATTGTCAAAGCACAGGAAATAGGTAGGTAGCTTTCCCCACCATGTGGTTGCTAAGTGCCCCCAGGGGAGGGGAAAGTTTACATTTTCCAACCCAAGCAATCATCGCCTGGATAGCTCTCTTTCTGCCCTTTTGGTAACCTTTGGTCACATAGGTAAGATAAGAGGAAGAGGGACATGAAAAGAAGGGAAACTTAATATCTACAATAGAAAAAGACAACACTGCACCCTCAGGCATCTGTTCTGGACACACTTCTCTCCAGAGGAATCTCTCTCCCTGCCTCCTTCTCTCTCTCTGTTCTATTCTTTAAATAAAACTTGTTTTCTTGCCTCAGAATTTTTGGGTGTTTAGTCTTCAAAACAGGTGTAACAAGGACATGATCCTGATTTTCAAGATTGCACTCAGTTGTATATAATTCTGGGATTTGTTGTTACATATTATACATAAACACAATATGACAATATCATTTGCTGGAAATCATTCCCTTCCTCCTTACTTTCCACACCTTGGTCCAATTTCTCTACTGATCTTCCTTTGATTTTTAGAAGATATTCCCCCTGCTTTGTTTTCTTTTTCCTCTCTAGCTTATATATATGACATATGACCCTTAACCTTCTGAGTATGACTTATTCCACTTAAATGATGTTCTCTTGACCCATTCATTTTCCTTAGACATAATTTCAGTTTCGTTTTTGGATGAATAAAACTATATTTGGTGTGTGTGTGTGTAAATAACATTTTCTTTATGGCTGGATAAAACTATGTTATGTATGGATGGATGATTTTCTTCATCCATTCATCCACTGATGTGCACCTAGGCTGGTTTTACTGTTGGATATTTTGAACTGTACTGTTATAAACATGGGTGATGGGTGTGTATGTATCTCTGTAGCATGAAGACTTCAATTTCTCAGGATAAACAGTGCACAGTTGTATAGCAGGGTCATATGGTGCTTTGTATTTTGAGGAACTGCTATATCATCTCCTAGTGGTTGTATTAATTTACAGTTCCCCCAGCAGTATAAAAATACTCCTTTTTCTCCATGACATTTGAAGCATTTATTATTTTTATCCTTCATGACTGCAGTTCTGACTGGTGAGAGATGAAATCTCAGTGTATGTTTGGTTTGCATTTCCCTAATTGGTTAGTTGAACAATTTTTTATGTTTTTTGGCCATTTGTATTTCTTATTTTAAGAAGTTTCTGTTTAGTTCACTTTCTCATTTATTTATTAGGTTTGATTTTTGGACATATTTAATCTTCTGTTGTTCCTTGTTACCATTCTCCTGTCACTTCACTGCTGCAAAAAAAAGGGGATTGAGAAAAATAATAGTGCAATCATCACTCTTATTTTCAAGTGACAGAAAACTAAAACTAACTCAAACTAACATAGGCATAGGTGTGTACGTTTGTAAGGGTATATTTTTCAAGTAAAAACCTTGTGGGTAGTTCTGATTGCAGACACAGATGTTATCTGTGATCCAGTATCATTTCATCTCTCAATTCTCATTCCATTTTTTGGCCACCCATGGAGTCCCAGGATGGCAGGAAGATTTATGTGCTCATTTCTTAACTAACTTGTGTGATTCTGGAGCAGTCTGTCTGAATCAGCTTAAGTCAACTTGGCAGGGAAGTTCTTCCTTGTTAAGAGGGCTTCCATGCTCTGACTACTTAGGCATGATCACTTGCCCTACTCATCCCACCTGGAGTGAAATGCAGAGGTCGAATCCCAGAAAAAAATGAGAAGTTACTTATGAAGGAAGAGAAAATAGATACTGAAGAGAGATAAAATGTTCTGGGCTGACACGCCTCTAACTAGCAGGGAAAGAGTTGTTTTCACCACAGAGCTGGGAATTCTTCCTCTTTGTCATTTCATGGCACTGTCCAAGAGCCCAGGCACTGTGATATTTTCATTTCACAAATGAGGAGACCAGGGCCCAGAGGGAGATAAAACTCCTGCCCAAAGCCACTGGTCTTGAAAGTGGTATAGCCAAATTGTGAAGTCAAATGCATTCTCCAAAGTGATGTTTTTAATTAATCATGGCTCCCCAGTTACTTGCTAGTCTCCCTTAGGTACAGGAAGATTATATAGGCCTAAAGGAGGAAGAGGGCAAGTAGAAGAATGACGATAACCTGACAGCACCTCAGAGAGACTCTACACCAGTCTATTACTCAGATTTGGAGAATTCCTGCCACTTATATGTTGTAGACATTTCCAAATATATTTATTTTATATAACCCTTGCAATTTTGGCACTTGTATTATTTTTGCTTTATTTGGTTTTCTTAGTTCAATTTGCCTGTTATATTTACAAAAACATATTTAAAAACTTAATTGTTTATGACAATTGCCAATCGAAATTGGTTCTACTTGACTCAAAAATTATTGTCCATCTTTGCACTTTCAAAATCACTCTGCATCAGAACAGAGTCTGCTGGCACAGTTTGAAGAATTTGAACTATAAGGTCATACCAGAACACAAATGAATCCTGTGCTCCTCTGCCACAAGCAATTTTTCTGGCATGACTTCAGTCATCCTTGCACTCTGAAAGCAAGTTGAAGAATATCCTAGCTCCTCTCAATGAGGAGTCTAGGATGTTCTACCACAAATGTGGTCTTATCACAAGGCTTTATTTCTTGCAATTGCATCATTAGTTTCTGACCACATACACTTGTAGACACATGATATTCATCAGATGTAGTGCCTTCCAGCACCTTTGTGCCTGATAATTTAGTTATATCATGTTGTCTTTAATGATTATTACTGGGTAAGGACTCGAGGAAGAAGAAAACATGTTTTCACAGTGTCTACAGGAAGTCAGACAGTACTAGGCTTAGCATAGTCACATCTTTTCACACTGTCCTGTCAGCTGCTGCTCAAATGTCTACCAAAGACAAAATTCCAACAACTCCAAAATAGTAAGGCCTTTGAGAGCAGGAAAGAGAAGTGGTTCACTGTACAGAGAAGAAAGCCAGTCCTGAGGCCCTTGTCTTTCTATCCTGCACAAACATCAAGGACAGACCTGTATTGGATCAATATACTATGACTCCTGACATAAGTTTATCACTTATTCAGCTGAGAATATTTCCATCCAAATTACATTGAGTTTAGAGCTCCAAGTATGGAGAGTGAAAATCCTTCTCCCTAGAATAATCTAGTCTTTGTGGTATGTCCATGTGGTCAAAATGACCTTCTCTCACCTAGGATATCAGCCTTATGAGCTGAGAGACACTAATGATCATACAGAAATAGAATAAGAGACTTGGACACATAGAAAGATGTAAACAGCTCTACCCCACCCTGCTCTCATCCTTTACACTCCAAGACTTCCCATTCTGTTCACGGGGAAACTCAAAGCACATGGTGCATATAGATTAAATTTAATCTTTCTCAGAAAGCAATATAGAGTCACTCTTCCTTAGAGGAGGTAGGCTGTGGCCTGATCTCTTTTCTTTCATAGGTGATCTCACTGTTCAATACTGCTCAGTCTTATTTCTCAAATGTGCTTCAGTTTGGTTACCTCTGACTTCTCCCCCACTGCTGGTGAGGTTGACCAGAAGTGGGTGCTCCTTTATACCTGCCCAGATTCAGCACAACTACAACAAGAGGAGAGGTGAGTAGGTATGAGTCACACAAGTAGGCTAAGGAGACAGTGGTTCAAACAATTCAAGAGCAGAATTTGTGCCAAGGAAATATGATTCCAAAGAAAATGATTCTTGTGGGATAATGATGGGAGAGAAGAGAAATCCTCCCTGAACCATAAATTCTTTCTCTACACTCATTGGTTTATTTTTTTTGGATAACAACTTTATATTTTACAGATTATATTCATGACTGCTAAAAACTATAAGAAAACCAAATATTATAAGAGAATAATAAGACTGGGTCAACCATGGTACAACTGTTCTTCACACTTTTATGCAGAATTTAGAATAATGGTTTAAAAATATGGATGGTTTATTAACTTGAGTAATGCTAAAATATAAAAAAAGTAAATTGCATGTATGATGAAATTACTATTGTGCTGTTACTGTATATATTGAGCACATTATCTGAAACACATACAACTATAGTGGCACTATTGAGCTTGTGGTCAGTGTGTAGAAATATAGAAAGATATTACCTGCTTACATTCCCTGTTCATACTCAGAGCCTGTGGGACACCCAACTCTGCTCTGCATGTCCTACAGAGCTGTCATTGGAAACTCAGGCTAGGAAGTTCATAGAGATGTTCTAGCTGCCCTGACTCAGGGGAGGTGCTATGCATAAAGAATGGTGCTGAATTTTAAAGATTCCAAGTCATATTGATGTTTTATTTCCCTAATTACTCAGGCTTAAATTTGACATTCATATGGGACTAAATGTCTCAATGTTGCTTAGGCATTGAACACTGACCCTGACCTCAGGGAGTTTACAACCCAGGGAGATTATTAGCAAGTGAACACATTGTTGCTCCTCTAGCAGTGTAATTGAATTCAAGGTCAGCAGACCATGCTGCCAACCATTGTCACAGTTCTCTGTCTTCTTTTTCTCTCTCCCTGCTGCCCACACCCCCATAGGTCTCCACCAGGGAGTTCCTTCATCAGCACTGTTTAAAGTCATATGTTCACATGCTGCTTGTAGTACTAGGATGAAATTAGAGTCATGGTTTTCTTACTGTCATTGCTTCTTTTTGGGACTGCTACTTGAACTGGTCAGAAAATCCTAGGAGAGAGTGGGCCCTGTGTTCCATGGTCAAGAGTCTGTGGTAGCTTTAAGGACAACACCTGATCTGATGTACCTTATAGGAATGGCTTCATTAAATGAACATCAATAAGCCAAGAGTGTACTGACCTCTAGTCTTGACACCCAGAGGTACATGGTCTGTCATGGCTGGAAGAATCTTGGGTGAAATTGTTACCAGTCTAAACTTGGCTTCAATAGAAAAATGGCCTTTAGGAAAATGGCCTCTCTCTCTCACCAAAACCTGAAGACTGTACCTGGATCCTTTTAGTCTACACTTCATGAGTGAAATTTTGACTCCTGGCCCCACCATGTTGCATTTTCTCTTCTGCTGCTGGTTCCCTTACCTTTTCTCATTCCACTGCATTTTAGACAACTGTGTACTAGACTTTAATGGAATCCTGGTCATGTACCATAAGTTTCCCAGTCAATCCTTCAAGAGAATCATTGTTCCCATTTCATAAATGGAGTAAATCTTGTTAGTAAATTACCTTGAATGCTATTACTGAAAAGCAAAAAATTAAAAAAAATACTGAAAAGGAACACAGAATCAAATTGATGTTATCATAGCCTGATGATAAAATCTCTTTAGGTACATTACCATATATCTGAATCTCTACTCCAGTGCAGGTTACCAAAATTGTCAGAGACTGAGTTGAAGGTAGACATTCTGTGTGCTGCACAGAGGAGCAGAGAGAACTACACCCACCATCCCCATTCAACAAAGTTGTAGAGATCCCAGGAAGCAGGGAGCCTCAAGGTCTCCCACATTTAACTATGGCAAAAGGAAGGATGCATTTTAGTTGATTAGTGAGTGTCTTTATATATATAAATATATATATATATTATATAAATATATATATATTATATAAATATATATAAAATATAAAATATAAATATATATAATATAAAATATATATATATATATTTATTTATTGGCACATCTGTGGAGATTTTCACACAGTTACAAAAGTCTGGAATCAGATTTCCTGTACTCACAGTGAAAGTAAAATACTTTTTACATAAAGAGGGAGACCCTTGAGCCCATTTTAACAATGAATATTCTCTGTATCATGTGACTTTTAGCATTATAGAAAACTGGGGAGCAAGATGGCACAGAGTTCCTATTTGAAACAAGTCAACTCTGCATCAAGACAAGCAGTCCAGAGTGAGTAGTTCAAGATGCTATTTTCCCTTGAAAATCACAGAGTATTTAAGTGCAACTAAGGATGCACATGTGGGCAGTGCTTTTGTGGGTTTTGTAGAGGCAGGTGAGTGACCACTGAGTGATATCCAGGTGACTAGCCTGGAACGTGTGGGCAACAAGGTTGACCTGGGTTTGTGCAAGGCTGCCATCATGTGACCACTGCAAGTGTTTCTCACCAGTGAGCTACTGAGCCCAGAATTACAGCTTGCTTTTATACCATTCTGATTTCCCTAACCAGTATATTCTGAAATTATCGTGATTTTCTGGCTCCAGCCTAGATGCAGGCTCAAGATATAGATTAAACTCACTTGGATGAAATCAAAGTTCTAATGTTGCCATCCAGATGCAAATCTTCTCCAGGACACCTGCCAGACCTGCTATAAGCTTCCACAGAAGTGGCAATAGTGCATTGACAAATTCCCAAGGGGCTGAAAGTTCATCCCTGTTGTATAATTTTGGATTGTTAAGTTGATGACAAAATGGAACTCCAAGAAAAACTTTTGAGAGGTTTTATTATGGAAGGAGACACAGGTAATTAAACTTTGAAGAAGTGATGGCTTATTAGCACTATAACCCAATAGAATGTAGAACCATGGCACCCACATTGTAGAGACATTTCCTTGTTTAGCTCATGTTAAGAAAGATCTGCAAGACAGCAAGGTATTTTCTTGATGGGTCCAAAGCTTCCAATATTCTAGGCACAAAAATGTCCATAGTGGGAGCATTTTTAGATACTGACTTGGTCCTCATACCACACCCATATGACTACTTATCAGGAGGCACCCACCGGAAAAGAGAGCAGTCCAGAGAAGACCAATTCAGGCAAGTCCTCATCTGGGATCATATTTGAGAAATTCTTTTACATTTCCCTTCTGTGTGAATGTGTAAGGTGTATGAATGGCAGGGGATCTGCAATGATGGGAGCAGGATATTCCATGTAGAATCCATGACAGAACTTTCAAGTTTGTGCCACTGGACATGGCTGGTAGGGTGGATATTTAAGTACTGGATACTATTTTTTTCTACTCAAATATTTTTCCAAAGACTTTATTTGATAAAACAGTGTCACCCAAGTCTGGAGGCTTATGCATATATTTATAGAAAGCTAATCTGGGTATAAAAATATTCATTGAGGAGTGTTCCCTGTGGAATCAGGCAGGATGGTCAGAGTTTATTATTGTTCTACATGTAAGACAATCTCTTCATAGAGTTCCATGTAGATATTCATAGAGTTACTTCTTAATTCTGTCTCCTTGGGGAAAGAGCAAGTGGACCAAAAAAGCAATACTGATATCTTCGGTCTAAGGTTAGATGAGACATCAGGAGAATGGTCAAAACAGGCAGGAATCAGAGCTTGTCAGAATAGAGCTTGTCAGAATAGATCTATTCTGGATCCAAGTATGGGGATCCCCATAAATCTTTTCCAGATATTTACCACTTGCATGATCTATATTCCCATTTCCAAAGAAATATAGACTGTATTAGTCTCTCTGGAAAATTAATAGGTGAAAATATACATAAATGTAGAAATAGGAGAACATATTTCTCCATTATTTTCAATGTTTACTGGGCACTGAATATTTATTTTCTGTTGCTACTCTTTTGTTTTAGCTACCTGCCCTGGAAGCCCACGTACCTGTCATCTCCACTGTACATCTAGTTATTTTAGAAGATTTAAAATCTAACCTTTCCCAAGAAAGTATTTCACAAAGAGGAGGAAGTTTACAAAAACAGATGAGGTAGAAGTAGTCCATTGTTTTTTTATGATTGTACCATGCCAAAAAATAAATCTCTATAGGTCCATCTCTATAGGTTCTATCGGCCAGGATTCTCTGGGTTTTGGCATTTTAAAAAGTTATTTTTTCTTGTTACTCTCTTGTCCATGGTATAAGTTTGGATAGTGCTTAACCATTTTCTGATGTAGCATTTTACTTCAGAAGTATATTACCTTTTCATCATGAGCACTAATATCATTCACATGCCTAAACACAATATGTCAATGCTTTCTGTTGGAAATCCAGATTCCAATTATCTGACATTCCTTGGTACTGCCCAAAATTATATATTCCTCCTTGGCCTCCTTTTGCTCTATGCCCTCAATAAAAAATATCTGCTGCATTACTCTATAGCACATGTCCTACTTTGGTTTGAATTACATAGGGCTTGGTGGTCCTTTACATCCCTCTAGGTCAGCCTGTTCTATGATTAATAAACCCTGATTTAACTTCCTACATATTTGACATCAACCTATATTTTGATATGTAAATAGTGTTTAGATAAAATCTAGCTGGTGTTTGCCCTTGATGAAACCTGAATCAGATTTCCTGGATTCTGGGGAGCCCCAAGATGATATATTTATATGTGATTGCTTTGTTTGTATTATGCTATGTAATACACAGGACTGGATTTCATATACATATATCACAAATCCTGCCATTTTGAATAATTGCCACTTTCCAAGTCTGATGAGAATAAGAAATATTTCAAGAGTTTTGTGATCTAGTGGGGCTGATTTGACTTTGGAATCAGACACAGCTCATCCTGAGTCCCAGCCCACCTGCTTATGAATTGTGAAAGTAGGTCCACAGAAGGGAACAGATATTACAGTTTGACTTTTATGTCTAACCCAAAATTGCCAAATAAGTGTGAATTTTAGGTATGCAAATAATAGAGTCAGGCCATGGATACATGCAGGCTGTATCCCTAACCCCTAAGAAACCCAAGTTGTTTTTTCTGCTGTATGATATCTGCAATGTGAAAAACCTGTGGTCATTATGAAGTGAGAAAAAATGATGTACATTTGGACTTCCTGTCTTGAGCTCCCTACTCCCACTCAGGGTCTTGTTTCTTCTAATTTTGTGCCTGAGGAGAAATATTATTAGGGAACAGTATCCCTAAACACTAGCATATAAAAAGATTGATTATGTTCTTTAAGTCTCTGACATTAAGCAACACATAGCCCTCAAACCTGGAATGTGGCTACTGTGAAATGAGTTATAATGGAGAAAGTCAAACTTGATCATGTAGTTCCAAAAACATATGTACTTCTTTGTATTATTTTATAAGTCATACAAAGTTAATATTCTGGAAAGGCTGTGTTTTGTTCTTAATATCAATTTCAATTCTTTCTTTTTATGCTCTCAATGTGAATTCTAGAAATATTTAAATTACATTTGTGCCTTAGGTGTTGTTTTCAGTAGATAATGTTGCTTTTAGAGGTTGTTCCCATTCAAGGTTTAGTCTGTCTCCTAGCAAGAACAGGACAGAAAAGTTAAATAGCATTTCATAGTAACTGTCATATTATTTTCATTCATGAATAAAATACTGGCATATAAAATCCATAAACTGAAATGACCTTGTGCATTTTGTTAAATGGAAGTATTATGCTGGTTGGATTAGATCCCACCTCTAGAAGGAAATATTGCCTTAAAATAGCAGCAGACTGGGGCTTTGGGGAGAAATTCCCAATCCTCAAAGAAAAAAAAAAAAAAACTGCAACCAAGAACCTGTCTTTCTGGTCTTCTTCATGCCTGGATTGGATATTATTTGCTGTCACTCACAGAGAATGCTCCCTGACTCTAGGGGCAGGTCTGAGGTCCTGTCCATTCAGTAACACTTAGAACTGTCCAGTACTGTTTGCTGCCAGGGAGTTGTGGGTGGGTTTCCACCACCTTCCCTGTTTCCCCTGAGACTGCCATATCAGCCATTCAATTCTAGGTTTCACTGTCCTGTTTTGGAGTCCCAGGTTGCTCTGCTGAAGATCCCTGGGGACAAGGACTGGCTCCTGAGAACCAGGAAATGGTGAGTGGGCAGTGGTATTACAAGCCTGGGGAGGGAGGCTGTTGAAATGGCATGACTGACTGCAGGAACAGGAGCTGGCAGACTGGTATTCTCCACAGTGGCTGGAGTCTGCAGGCCTGAGACCTCCTGTTGGGCAGTGTAACCTCAGTCCTGCTGGTCTATCAGATGGGGAGCACATTAGTGGCAGAGACCCTCTCTCTTCCTTGTCCTTACAGGGCATCCTCAACCCCTACCTCTAATACTATTTGGCAGGTGTGTGCCTGTGGCCCAGCAGCTACCCAGATGCTGGTGATTGACATGTGGGCCCATTGTCTTGATCAAATCTCCACATGCCATTTTCCAAAAGGAGAGGAGCTGTGGTGTATAGAAAACTTGCTTCCTCGCGAGCTAGCTAATTTTCATTCTCACTTTCTTTTTTCTTTCCTTTTCTTTTTCTTTTTATTTTTTCTTTTTGTTTTGCTGCAAGTTGAACCTCATGATAGTTTACTACTGAGATATATCCCTAGTAGTTTTTATTTTTTTTATTTTGAGACAGGGTTAGGTTAGTTGGTGACAATGGCATTATTATTGCTTGATTTATTTAGATTTTTTATTGCAATTAAGCGTATAATTTTTACATATATATGGATTCAAATATAGATTTAGTTTATATTGTGATTTCTTGATGATTATTGAAATAGTATAGTTTCATAATATACATGAATGTCAGGTAATGATAAGTACTCCTTTTTATCTTATAATTGAAAAATTTCTTGGCTAAAATTATATGTACAATTTTGTGGATGAATTTTAGAACTTTATAATTTGGTTTCTTACTTCATTAGAAGTAAAGCATGTTGGGTTTTTATTATTCCATTGTAGTTATACATAATATTTGACTTCATTTTGACATAATCATACAAGTAAAGAATATAATTTGCTCCATTTAAGTACCAAGTATTTTATCTTCTCCTCTCCTTCTATGTTCCTCCTCTCTTTCATTTATTTATTGTTTTATAAATTACTGCCTTATAGATACACATAAATGTAGAAACTACAATGATGTATTCATATAGGTACATAACAATTTTACAGGGATATATTGTAGGTTAATTCGGGGGAAAATTGTTTTCTTTGTAAGGATTAGTTTTATCATCTACACATGGGATGTGTGAGTTTTTTACGTTCTTCTGATATTTCTTTTCTCAGAAATTCTACATATTTTTTTCTAAACATGAATACATGTGATATATCACATACATATTGCACATATATAAAACTTAAGCATGGTGTTTTATACTATTTCTTAAACTGGATGTACTATAACTGAAAATGTGACTAGCTCCTAGAAACCATTTTTATCACGAATTATTTATTTTTTCCAAGATGTGTATTCTCTTTAACCATGCCCCTGAAATCGTAGGCTTGGTGTTTGGGTAAGTAATGTTGTGTTCTTATGTGTTATGGACACAAATGCTGTAATTTCTGTTTGTCTCTATGACAGTGAGCATTATATATCTTCAATAGCAAGAATTTCCACAAATAATAAACTCTTGAGTTTATGAATATTCACTTGTTTTATGTCATCAATTTTACTTCATTGTGTCTATGATGGAATTTTATTTTATATTTCTCTAAATATTTTTAATATTTCTTTAGGTATGGAATTTCTTATGATTATTGAAATCTTAGCTATAGATATTCCCAGTATTAATTGGCAGTTCAAAGTAATTGCCTGAAATTCTTTTTTTTTTTTTGTTTCTGACTTTAAAGATAAGAAAATGTACCCAAAAAGGCAAATAGATTTGGATTTCAAGAAAGTAAGCATTATGTTTTTAATTAATATAATAGAATATTTACATTTTTATTCCCCTGGATTTGTGCTGTAGGTATCTTGCATGTTCTCTATTTGGAGTTTATTTCAAATGTAATTCTAGGGCTTATCTTTGGAAATTCTAACAGGAAATATAAATAAGGAAAACCTCACTTCCCTATTCCTTCAGGAAAATGAATATATTTACTCAAAATCATTGGTTAAGTAAATTGTTGAATGACACATTCACTAAAACAACCACTCCTCTTTCTTGAATATTTTTCAAAAATGATATTGACAGTGAATCATTCATTCCATTATCTGGATTTTGGAGTTTATTACAAAATATATAGAATAAGATTTGGCAAATCCTAGAAATATGTATCATAATTTATTATTTTCTGAATGATATGTTATAGAAATAGCAACAAAGGACATGTTTTTATAAATAGTTACATATTTTTTCTTTGAAATTTCTCATGAGCCTTTAAATTTATTTCTTTTCTGAGTCATATTTAGACTCTGGGTCTGTGATGTGCTTTTCTGTACCCTGTAATCTCCAAGGAATTACCTCATAAGGACTCTAGGTCGATAGCTCAGTTTTTGAAGAGTTACTTAACATAAAGGAGGGGGAAAAATCTATTTTGCTCCTGGTATGTGTTTTCTAAGTACTCTATTCAAAATGGAGAGAAAATAATATTTCTTCTGACACATTCTCTACATCAGGAGCAAATCAACCTTTGAGGAGCTTTGAAGGGATTTCATATAGTTCTGTTTCTGGGTGGTTCTCTTTGTAGCTGAGTTGACATTTAATACCCAGAAACCTGTGTTTTCTCATCTCTAAAATGGGAAAAATTTTAGAGTACAAGGGTGGATCATGCTTGTCATGGGGGCTAGTAGCACATGTGTGTACTGTAGCCATAGTTGAAAAACCACCTGGAAAATGCTGTGCAGATACTGATTGTTTATGTGCCACTCACATGAATTTTCTTTCAAAAGCTTGTAAAAACCTTTTCATTGTAGGCACCAATGCCATCCACATTGCTAACATAAAAGTTTGAATATTTCTGTCTAAATTTTAAATACCTATTCTCTGGTGCTTCAAGGTGGTATAATTAATTGTTTCCTTGAACTTCTTTTACTTTGTATTCCCCCAAATAAGAGTTCTCTGCTCCATGTTTCTATCACCCACATTCAGCTACGTTTAGAAAATAAAATAGAAACCTGTGTTTTTTGCTGGTTTGTAAAGGAGGGTCAAGATTACTTCTGGCTTGTGTGATTCCTTGTTATAAACTGAACCAGAATTTGACTAGGTCTGAGAAAAGTCACCCCATAAACCATCAGGTATATAAAAAGGTTTTGTTTATATGCAATATATGTGCATATTACATGTATACACATAGGTTTAGGCCAGTCCCTTACCTGCTTTTTTTTAAGGTGAGGAACACAATTTTTTACCTGCATTTCTTCTCAGGTACAAAAAACAGGAGAGCCACTACCCTGAGTGAAAGCAGGGAACTTAAAGCAGAAAGCTTCCAGAGTTAGGTTTACTCCCTCCAAATGCTGGCCATGGTCCATTCCATTCAAGATACTAGAAAAAAAGCAAACTATTAAAAATTATATATATGCACACACACACACACACGTACACACACACACACAGAGAGAGAGAGAGAGAGAGAGAGAGAAGCTTTTCTGAATAAGTGCCACTAACCAAATTCTAAAATAATAAAAGTTGTATGAGTCATGTGGGGTACTAGTGGTGTTTGGGCTTTAAATTATACACAACATTTTTTTGTACTGTGGATTGAATCCATGGTCACTTAACCACTGAACCACATCCCCAGCAATTTTTTAAAATATATTTTTATTATAAACAAATGGGATACATGTTGTTACTCTGTACAGGAAGTAAAGGCATGCCATTTGTGTAATCATACATTTACATAGGGTACTGGTGTTTGATTCATTCTGTTATTTCTTCCTTCCCCCCACCAATCCCACCCCCTTTTTCCTCTATACAATCCCTCCTTCCTCCATTCTTCCATGCCTCCCACCCCCCATTATGTGTCATCATCCACTTAACAGCGAGATCATTCATTCTTTGTTTTTTTGAGATTGGCTTATCTCACTTAGCATGATATTCTCCAATTTCATCCATTTGCCTGCAAATGCCATAATTTTATTATTCTTTATGGCTGAGTAGTATTCCATTGTATATATAGACCACAGTTTCTTTTTCCATTCATCAATTGAAGGACATCTAGGTTGGTTCCACAATCTGGCAATTGTGAATTGAGCAGCTATGAACATTGATGTGGCTGTATCTCTGTAGTATGCTGATTTTAAGTCCTTTGGGTATAGGCCAAGGAGTGGGATAGCTGGGTCAAATGGTGTTTCCATTCCAAGCTTTCTGAGGAATCTCCACACTGCTTTCCAGAGTAGCTGCACTAATTTGCAACCCCACGAGCAAATGTATGAGTGTGCCTTTTTCCTCACATCTTCACCAACACCTGTTGTTGCTTGTATTCTTGATAATCGCCATTCTAATTGGGGTGAGATGAAATCTTAGGGTAGTTTTGATTTGCATTTCTCTTATTACCAGAGGTGTTGAACATTTTTTCATGTATCTGCTGATTGCTTGTAGATCTTCTTCTGTGAAGTGTCTGTTCATTTCCTTAGCCCATTTGCTGATTGGATTATTTATATTCATGGTGTAGAGTTTTTTGGGTTCTTTATATATTCCGGAGATTAATGCTCTCTCTGAAGTATGTGTAGCAAAGATATTCTCCCATTCTGTAGGCTCTCTCTTCTCATTGCTGATAGTTTCCTTTGCTGAGAGAAAGTTTTTAGTTTGAATCTATCCCAGTTATTTATTCTTCCTTTTATTTCTTGTGCTATGGGAGTCCTGTTAAGCAAGTCTGATCCTAAGCCAACATGTTAAAGATTTGGACCTACTTTTTCTTCTATAAAATGCAGGGTCTCTGGTCTGATTCCAAGGTCCTTGATCCATTTTGAGTTGAGTTTTGTGCAGGGAGAGAGATAGGGGTTTAGTTTCATTCTGCTGCATATGGATTTCCAGTTTTCCCAGCACCATTTGTTGAAGAGGCTATTTTTTTCTCCATTGCATATTTTTGGCCCCTTTGTCTAGTATGAGAAAATTGTATGTGTTTGGGTTTTTGTCCGTGTCCTCTATTCTGTACCATTGATCTACCTGTCTATTTTGGTACCAATACCATTCCATTTTTGTTACTATTGCTTTGTAGTATAGTTGAAGGTCTGGTATTGTGATACCCCTGCTTCACTCTTCCTGCTAAGGATTGCTTTATCTATTCTGGGTTTCTTATTCTTCCAGATGAATTTCATGATTGCTTACTCTATTTCTGTAGGTATGTCATTGGGATTTTAATTGGAATTGCATTGAATCTGTATAGCACTTTTGTTAGTATGGCCATTTTGACAATATTAATTCTGCCTATCCAATAACATGAGAGATCTTTTCATTTTCTAAAGTTTTCTTTAATTTCTTTTGTGTTCTGTAGTTCTCATTGCAGAGGTCTTTCACCTCTTTTGTTAGATTGATTCCCAAGTGTTTTATTTTTCTCGAAGCTATTGTGAATGGGGCAGTTTTCTTAACTTCTCTTTCTGAAGATTCATCACTTATGTATAAAAATGCATTAGATTTTTGAACATTGATCTTATAACCTGCTAGTTTGCTGAATTCACTTATGAATTCTAAAAACTTTCTGGTGGGATTTTCTGGTTCCTCTAAATATATAATCATGTCATCAGCAAATAGAAATAGTTTGAGTTCTTCTTTTCCTATTTGTATTCCTTTAATTTCCTTGGTCTGTCTAATTTCTCTGACTAGAGTATTGAGGACAATGTTGAATAGAAGGGGTGAAAGAGGGTATCCCTGACTTGTTCCAGTTTTTAGGGGGGATGCTTTCAATTTTTCACCCTCCAGAATGACATTGGCCATGGACTTAGCGTAGATGGCCTTTACAATATTAAGGAATATTCCCACTATCCCTATTTTTTCCAGTGTTTTGAGCATGAAGGGATGCTGTATTTTATCAAATGCTTTTTCTGCATCTATCAAAATAATCATGTGATTCTTGACTTTAAGTCTATTGAGATGGTGAATGACATTTATTGATTTCTGGATGTTGAACCAACCTTGCATCTCTGGGATAAAACCCACTTGATCGTGGTGTGCTATCTTTTTAATATATTTTTGTATGTGATTTGCTAAAATTTTGTTGAGAATTTTTGCATGGATGTTCATTAAGGATATTTGTCTGAAATTTTCTTTCCTCGATGTGTCTCTGTCTGGTTTAGGTATCAGAGTAATATTGGAAATGCCATATTTTTTTTTTTTCAGTGCTGGGGATTGAACCCAGGGCCTTGTGCTTGCAAAGCAAGCACTCTACTAACTGAGCCATATCCCCAGTCCCCCAGCACTATTTTTGTATTTCATTTAGTGACATGATCTTGCAAAGTTGCCCAGGCTGGCTTTGAACTTGCAATCTACCTCTCTTACCTTACAAGCAGCTGGGATTACATGTGTGTTCCACCATGCATGGCAAAAAAAAAATATCTTGATTCCAAGCCCACTTGATTATTTAGGAACTTTCATCATAGAAATAAAAATATCATGTACTGGAAATTATGTCTAAGGCCGAATTGCAAAATAAAGTGTTTATCTTTATCCTGAATCCTCACTAACCAGTCAAATGGTGCATATGTCAGCAGTAGACTCTAGAAGGTCTGTCCTGTTTCTGAAGAATATCTCCAAGCACTACCTGAAGTCCTATCTGAGCACATATATGTCAGCATTCCAGTACATTCCCAGATTGTGTGGTGGATTGTGGAGAGGGATGATCATCAGTATTGCTGGGGGCTATGCCATACGGACTATGCCAAGATGGCACCTGGCAGCCAGCCAGGAGTTGTTTTGATCACATCGGCGGTGAAGAAGTCGGTAAGCATAAGCACACCCAGGTGTTTTATCATTGGCCGTATTCAATTAAGTCCACGCACACAATGCATGCACATGTGTTCCCGAGTGCTCCTGAACATGCCTGCTCATTTTGACCTTTACCGTGATTGGACCGCTAGCTCCTCACCTAATAATTGGCATCAGCCCTACCCTTCAGCTCCTAAAGGGGATATAAGCCAGCTCTTCTCGAGTACCAGGGTTCCCGGGTTTCCTTAATCTACAATAAACCGTTCCAAATTCAAGAGCCTCACTACTCATTTGACTCCCGCGCCAAATTGACTCTGCTGGATGGTGTCAAATGGTGACCTGTACGGGGAACTCTGCATACGAAACCTCTGCATTCGTCTCCCCTCCCGAGAACTCAAATGGTGAGTAGCGAGGTAAGCTGCAGCCCCTGTCTCTAGGGCAGTTAGATGCTTGAGATAGCTGGCCAGGTAGTGAAGTGCAAAAGTGCGTGTATTTTGTGTTGCTTGTGTGTTTGTCAAATTCAAGAGTCTTGCTACCTGTTTGTCTATCCAAACGCTAAGTAGTGAGGTAAGCTGAGGCCCTGTCTCTTTCTGAGGCAGTTAGGTGCTCAGGTAAGCTGAGGCCCTGTCTCTCTGAGGCAGTTAGGTGCTCAGGATAGCTGGCTAGGGAAAGATGAGCCCCTGTCCCTATGGCAGTTAGGTGCTCAGGTAAGCTGAGGCCCTGTCTCTAGAGCAGTTAACCCCTGTCTCTAGGGTAGTTAGGTACTCAGGTAAGCTGAGGCCCTGTCTCTCTCTAAGGCAGTTAGACACTCAGGATAGCTGGCCAGGTGATGAAATACAAAGAGGATGATAAAGGAGCTCTGGAGTGCGTGTATTTAGTGTTGTTTGTGTGTTTGTACTACTGTTAGTGTGGTCTTTGTTTGCCCTGTATCAAATTTATTTAGTAGCAAAAGATGGGTTTGTAAGTATCATGAGGTCAGTCTGAAAGGACAATTCAAAAAGGAGGCATAAAAAATATATTACAAGAAGGAGAAGAAGTGCTAGAAGAGATTGAGGACGAAGTTAGCTGGAGTATCCAAGAACAGGAAGGAGGTTTTGAGGAGGAAGGAGATACTGGGGAGGATCTAGAAAATAGGTGAGTTAACACTGCAGAGTTGCTAAAAGGCAGGAAAGATCAGAGATAATTGCCCCCTCAGCTCCCCCTTATGATAAAAGGTGGGAGGACCTGACATTTTGTGGGCACTCTTGTCGGCCATGTTGTGGTGGAGTCCCAAGTGATACCGGGGATCGCTGGGACCCTGTGGAAGGCCCATTAAGACTGTCCTGCCCTGTCTTGGTGAATGGTCAGGGGCAGCAATTTCATCAGGCCCTAGAATTTAACACAGTAAAAAATCTTAAAGAGGCAGTCACTACTTATGGGCCCCAAGCTCATACCGTGAGTATGGTGGAATCCATCGAAACACTTAATGTGACTTCTAGTGATTGGGCGAGTATGTGTCAAGCAGTTTTGCATGGTGGACAATATTTAATGTGGAAAGTAACCAATCAAGAGCTCTGTGCAGAGATGGCTCATAGAAACACAGCTGCAGGTTTCCATCAACAAACCTAGATATGTTGCTGGGACAAGGACTATACGCTGAACAACAGCAACAAATTATGTATGATCCAGTGGTCTATCTTCAGATAGCTACTGCCACTGTTAAGAGCGTGGAAAATATTACAAGGTCATGGGGACTTGCTAGAGCAATTATCCAAAGTTATACAGGGCTCAAATGAACCATATGCAGAGTTTGTAGACCGTCTGTTATAAACAGCAGGCAGAGTATTTGGGGATTCAAAACAAACAATGCCTTTAATAAAATAGCATATGAACAAGCTAATAAATGGTGCAGGGAAGCAATTAGGCCATGGAAAAATAAGGATCTCAATATCTATTTAAAAATATTCAGAGATATTAATGAGTCAGCTATACAGTGTCAAGTACTAGCAGCTGCTGTCACTCAAGGAGTAGCTCAAGCTATGCGGGCCAAACCCAAAAGCTGTTTTTCATGTGGACAGCCAGGACATTTTAAAAGGGACTGTCCAAACCCAAGTCATAGTACATACAAAAAAATGCCCGGAATATGTCCAAAATGTAAAAAAGGAAAACATTGGGCAAGTGAGTGTAAATCTGTAATTGACATTGAAGGAAAACCACTCCCAAAAAATGAGATGAGGGCCCTTGGGCTTGGGCCCCACAAATATTTGGAGCCCTTAAGGAAGGACAGCCAGCAGCGGATCCCATCAGAATGATTCCTCAAACCATTATCCATTAATTCCCTCATCAGACATACAACAGGAAGTGCAGAATTGGACCTCTGTGCTGCTGCCAGAGTAGTACTAACTCCAGAAATGGGGGTTCAATTAATACCTACGGGTATCTATGGACCTCTTAAATTGGGGACAGTAGGTTTACTATTAGGGTGCAGTTCTGCTGCACTAAGAGAACTCCGTGTTACACTGGGAGTGATTGATCCAGATTATGAGGGAGAGATAAAAATAATGGTCAGTTCCCCAAAAGGTATTTCTGTTATAAATCAGAGGAATAAAATAGCACAAATACTGGTGATACCCAGTGAACATGACAAATATTTAACAAAAGAGAATAAAAGAAATAAATTGGGGTTTGGATCCACAGGGGAACCTATGACCATGCTTGCCTTAGATCTAAACACTCGCCCCATGTATACTATAAGAATAAATGGCAAGGAATTTAATGGGTTGTTAGACACTGGAGCTGATTTAGTATCATAACATTGACCAAATGACCAAAAGATTGGCCTCTTCAAAAGGCTGACCAGACGTTATGAGGTTTGGGGGTTGCCTCAAACCCACCCCGGAGTGCACAGTTATTGAAATGGACAGATACAGAAAGAAATTATGGTACTTTCCAACCCTATGTCTTAAGAGATTTACCTGTTAATTTATGGGGGAGAGACATATTAAGACAATTACAGATCAAGTTGACTAATGAACATACACATATTAACCCGATAGCTTGTAATATCATGGTGAACCAGGGATTCGTACCTGGAAAAGGACTGGGAGCACATTCACAGGGAAAAACTGAACCCATCCAAGCCATGAGGAGAAGTAATAAAGAGGGAGTGGGTTTTCAGAAGGGGCCACTGAGCCAATAAAAATTACATGGAAATCACAAAAGACTGTTTGGATATTTCAGTGGCTCCTCAATACTCAAAAGTTACAAGCAGCCCAGGAGTTAGTAAGACAACAACTGGCCTTAAGCCATCTACAACCCTCTACGTCTCTTTTCAACACACCTATTTTTATAATTAAAAAGAAATAAGGAAAGTGGCGACTCCTCCAAGATCTTAGAGCAATTAATAATCAAATGGTAATAATGGGAGCAGCTCAATCTGGACTCCCTCAATTGTCTGCTATTCTGAAGGATTGGAGAATTATAGTTTTAGACATAAAATATTTCTTCTTTTCTATACCACTTCATAAGGAAGATACCTGTACGTTTGCTTTTACTGTACCAGCTACTATCCATGAAGGACCTGATCAAAGATATGAATGGACAGTATTACCACAAGGCATGGCCAATGCCCCACTATGTGTCAGGTCTATGTAGACAAAGCTTTACAGCTTATTAGAAAATCTGATAAAGAACTAAAGATCTATCATTATATGGATGATGTCTTATTAGCTCATCCTGATCAAGACAAACTTTTCACAGTATATGATGCACTGGTCAAAAATCTTCTTCGATTCAGATTAGAGATAGCAGAGTATAAAGTACAGAGTTCTCACCCCATTACCTACCTTGGTGCCATTATTGACAAAACCTTAATATGACCCCAAAAGGTTTCTTTAGGATGGATAGATTAAAAACATTAAATGATTTCCATATAAACTGGATAAGACCATATTTAAAATTAACAACTGAAGACCTTGGACCATTATTTGATATTCTTAAGGGAAGTTGTAATCCCGCCTCACCCCAGAAAATTACCACAGAAGCTAGAAAAGCATTATGTAAGGTAGAAGATGCCATTACTAAGGCACATTTAGATCAGGTAGATATAACTAAGCCTATATTACTGATAATCATAGCCACCATAGGAAGTCCTACAGGAGTGTTTTGGCAACAAGGACCTATTTACTGGGTCCATCTTCACAAAAGCCAAAAGATAACTCTAGCGAGTTACCCAGAATTAGTGGGAAAGTTAATAGAAAAGGCAACAACTAATGCTATAGGAATTTTTGACACTGTTCCAAAAACAAAATTTTCACTCCTTATAAACCAGAAACTATAATTGAGCTTGCACAAGAATCAGAAGTATGGGTTACCATTATTTGTAATTATAATCCAAATTTTAATAACCACTACCCCAGAGACCCAATGATCCAAATGTTCATCAGACACCCATTCATATTTCCTAAGGTCACCAGAAAAGATCCCATACCAAATGTTATAACTTGTTTTTCTGATGGGTCCAGTAATGGAACAGCTGCTATAGTCACGCCAACACAGACATTTACTTTTCTTTATCCTCCACAGTCTGCCCAGAAAATAAAGCTTCTAGTCATTCAAATTTTCCAAATGTTCCCAAATCAGCCATTTAATCTGTTCTCTGACAGCAAATATATAGTCAATGATCTAAATATCATAGAAATTGTACCAAAAATATCCTCAGCATCTACCATTCATTCCTCATTATCTACAATTCAAAAGTTAATTTGGGACCGTAAGGAACCATTTTTTGTTGGACATATTAGGGCTCATACCGGGTTACCAGGACCTCTCAGTATGGGTAACGCTTTAGCAGACTTAGCTACTAGAGACGTACATATTTTTTCCACGTTCTTAGAAGCAGAAAATTTTCATAAATACTTCCATGTTAACACTAACACTCTTCAAAAATGTTTTAGATTGACTAAGGATCAAGCTAGAACTATTGTCAAAAATTGTCAACATTGTGTCACTTATCTCCCAGTACCTCAAAATGGTGTTAACCCTAGAGGATTACAAGCCAACCATATATGGCAAATGGATGTTACTCATATCCCAGAATTTGGAAAGATTAGATACATGTATGTGTCCATAGATACTTATTCAGGATTTATTATGGCCTCCTTACAGTCAGGTGAAAAAACAAAAGATATTATAAATCACTGCCTATATACCTTTTCTATTCTGGGTGTTCCAAAAGCAATAAAAACAAACAATGGTCCAGGCTATACATCCTTAACCTTTAAACAGTTTTGTTCTACATTTAGTATATATCATGTCACAGGTATTCCTTATAACCCCAAGGGACAAGAAATTATAGAAAGAGCTCATCTAACCATTAAGACCTTATTAATAAAACACAAAGGGGGAATAGGGGAGTCATATCCACCTAAGAACAGATTATCCATAGTCCTTTTTACCTTAAATTTTTTGAATTTGGGTGAATCAGGAAAATCAGCAGTGGATCGACATGCTGCAGTTGACACTGACATAAAACCACAAGATTTTTGAAAAGATGTTGTAACAGGAGAATGGAAAGGACCTTCCCTGGTCTTGATTTGGGGAAGAGGGCATGTGTGTGTATTTCCACAGGAAGAAGAAATGCCAATTTGGATTCCAGAAAGGCTAGTCTGAGCAGTTAAGACGGTTCATCAAGATGCAGCCGAGCCCTCTGGGTATCCTGCTGCTGCTGCTGATGGTGGTGAGTTTCATCCAGGGTGAACAGTTCTGGACAATAGTCAGGGTATTGCCTTGATTGGTTCCAGTCTCTCAAGATGGTGCAGTCTTTCCTCAGTTCTTTTCCACTAATGAATCTACTGGGCAATCTACCCTAGGTACACACCACCAAACTCCAAGTTTGCCCTGAATTTATCACTAGAGAATGCATTATGCCTCACCTTTGGCAGTGGCACACCTTGTGTGCAGTTAATCAATCGTACTTTGGCAGATATTACCTTAAATAAAGAAAACAACTCCAATACAAATGTCACCGGTTACATGCCCAAAGCTATTAGTAATAAGACTGATTTTCATATCCATTAGTATGGCCATTGCCAGTTCTTCAAAAAGCCTATTACTTGGCCTCCCTTATGGGAAGCTTGTCAGCACCTAGGACCTGATAAAAAGGTCTCCAGTAATCTGGCTTTTGGACCTTGGTATTTACCTAATCAGATATATATCACATCTCAAACTACAAAAGATTTTATAGAAAATTTGGAATATAAAGGTAATTTCAACCCCTTATCCATTTGGTCCTTATGCGGGCCTAAGGCATGTACAGATATAAGCCCCCTGGCTTTTGTAAAAGGAGGGTCTATAAGTAAAGGAAAGTGCACTGATCAAAAGATTAATGGAGTTAATACTGAAATATGTAGAGAAAGTGAAACAATTACTTTTTCATATACTCCTGTGTGCCTAGCTCTTTTTGTGACTTTTAATGAGAACTTCTCTAGACAGTTATTTTCACAGATCACACAACAATGGACGGATGGATTCGATGAGCTGGTAACAAGGCTTCAACAGCAGATCCTTGCCACGAACACCACTAAGGTGGAAGTCAAACCGGGAGGGCTTATCATGGGAGCATTAGATAAACTAACACAATTTGGCACCAAATTTGGGGGACTCTTAAGTCCCACACTAATAAGCTTGGGTATGCTTGTGTTAATTCTATTCTACATTTACAAACACCTCAAAGCCAGTCAACAGACTCATAATGTGATCATAAAGTAGGCCATGGCTGCCCTTGAAGCGGGACAATCTCCCAGTATATGGCTTAGTATGCTGAATCAGTAGTCAAAGACACATAACCATGGGAAAACACTGTCCCAACCTAAGACAGAAGGGCCAACCCCACTTTGGTATCCTTTGATGGCGGGTAAGGACAGGATGTTGATTCCCAGGACCTAAGACAGACACGATCCTTGCCAGCTTCATTTTCATATAAGGAAGGGGGAGATGCTGGGGGCTATGCCATACGGACTATGCCAAGATGGCGCCTGGAAGCCAGCCAGAAGTTGTTTTGATCACATCAGTGGTGAGGAAGTCGGTAAGCATAAGCACACCCAGGTGTTTTATTATTAGCCATATTCAATTAAGTCCACGCACACAATGCGTGCACATGTGTTCCCGAGTGCTCCTGATCATGCCTGCTCATTTTGACCTTTACTGTGATTGAATGGCTAGCTCCTCACCTAATAATTGGCATCAGCCCTACCCTTCAGCTCCTGGAGGGGATATAAACCAGCTCTCCTTGAGGGCCGGGGTTCCCGGGTTTCCTGAATCTACAATAAACCGTTCCGAATTCAAGAGCCTCGCTACTTGTTTAACTCCCGTGTCAAATTGACTCCGCTGGACGATGTCAAATACTTTATTACATTGGATAAAAATTGCATAAGCAATACCAGAAAGTTAAATCATGGCTAAAGGTAACTGGAACAATGCTGACACCATTTTATTTATTATCAATTTTACTATTAATCTCCCAACTTTGAGAAATAAGCTTAATAAATTATTTTCTTTGATTTTTGATAATTAGTAAGATAGAAGGTAGCTTTCTGATTTACCTTTCAGATGCTAAGACTGAGTTATAAGGAGGTAAAGGATAGAGCTATAAATTTGCTTATTCTATAGGTTTGCAAGTTGCCAATTGTAGTTTCCCCATTACTTTACTCTCCTGCTCCTGAGAAAATTATGAACTAGCATGATTGTCCAAATAGGTTCCTGGTCTACAATCAGAATTTTGGTATTGTATGAAATGAAATAATCAATCTCTCAAACTCAACTAAATGTCACATGATTCTACACAAACCAATTTTTATCATTAATGAAAATGACTATATTGTAATTCCTAGACCTCTGATTTTCACTGGTCATGAAAAAAGGGTAGAATTTTCAGAAGGATCAAGAACAATTTACAGTATAAAGACTCAAAATTAATTGACCCTCACTTACTTGAAGTCCCATGTGTATTTACTATGCAATAAAATAAATAAATAACAAAAGCAACAAAGTTGATTTTATTATCTCATGGAAAAATCAGAATTTCTTTTCTCTCTCTTTTGTTTCTTTTCTTCATCTATTTTTGGTACTGGAGATTTAACCCAGGGCTACTTTACAACTAAGCTATTATTTTGAGTCAGAGTCTTGCTAAATTGTTTTAGGGCTTTGCTAACTTGCTGAGACTGTTCTTGAAATTGCAATCATTCTGTATCTGCCTCCCAAGCCACTGGAATTGCAGACATGCATCAATGCACCTGGAAGTAATAAGAATTTTTTACTGGCCTATGAGAAGATAAAATTTGCTTTGCTTGCTTTGAAGAAGTTAGAGGCAAAATTTAAAGTACTCAGAGTATTCCCAGATAAAAGGGGACTTTTGATGGTCCTTGATATTCCTTTTGCATTTCAAATACTTATGAATGTTTCTCTGTCACAGTCATTCATTTTGTGATTATGTAAAACAGCAATAAATACAGGTTGGCAAAGAAATAAGGAGGGGTGGGGACAATTAAAAGAGAAATAACAAACTATTTTTAAAAAGACTGTATAATCTATGCAAGCATATGTAAACAACTTGTAATTTTTTGTTTAAACATAGGTGGTCCACTCATTACCTTTTTAAGGAAGGAAATACAAATAGAAATTTACCCTTCAAACAAATAGCAGAACACTAAGTGAGTAGAAGTACACAAATTGCCAAACAAAAATTCCATTTAAAAAGTAAATTTTTAATCCATTACTGAGTAATAACCTGAAAAACTCATACTTAAAAAAATTTGGTGAAATTTTCCAAATGTAAAACTATTGTAATAATTTGTTAAAAATTAAAAATGCAATTTTGGAAAACTGCATGGGATTTTAAAAACTAAGTTTTATCAAAGTATTCTGAGAGTAACAAAAATTTCAAAGCTATCCTACAAAGTTCTTTATTATTCTAGTAGAAACAATTTACTCAAAACAAAAAGAACATCTAATTTTGTTTTACTTTCAAGTCCCTTAAAATCAGATTACCTATACTGATATAAGTAAATAACTACCAATTGAATTACTAAGCACATAATAAATGCAGTCATGGTGGCAAGCACATAAAGGGACCCCTTTTCAGAGGTGGATTTTAAATTCTTGGGTCTTGAAGCTCATTTTAAGTTCTTAATATTATTAAGGAATGTTAGGTCAGAATTTGGGCAACTATATGACAGAGAGTGGAGCAATTAAGGTAAAAGAAAGCACATCACATGGCAACTAATCAAGCAGGCAGGAAAACTCCACTGACCCTTACATCCACCTGTCACTCAGCAGGACTCCCACCCATTCTTGCCTATAAAGGCCCCTGTAATGGTATATGAAGACTGAAGGACACTGAGCACATTAAATGGAAGAATAATTATACTGTTAAAACAAGTTTTACCCAGGATTCCAAACTTTTCAAAATCTTTGCACATTAATTCTTTAAAAAGAAAAAGAAGCTTCCCTATCAACTATTATTTACCTTCCTGCTATTCATTATTTATTACTTGTATCTTTTTTATTTCTTACTGTTTATTTATTACTTTTTACTTACTATTTTCTTGCACTTTATTACTGTGGAAGACAGAATGTTTCTAAATTAGTAGCATTACAGGTAGTGACAAGTTCAAGAAAAAAACACATTTTAAGAATTTCTTACCCTTCAATGAAATGTTTTTATTTCTAAAGTTATTTTTCAGAAATTTTAACTCATGTAATTTCCCATTACAGTACAGATAGGAGACTGCTAGGAGGCTAAACAAAGAGATGCCTGTTGTGTTACCAAGAAAGCAAAATATTTTGTTTCAATAAAAGATTTTAAGCCTATTAAAAATACACATTTCCTCTCAAACTGATAGATACTTTCAAGAATTGAAAGTTTCATTCCTCCTAATTTTGTTACCTTTTCAGAGCAAGATAGAATTTTTTAGGAAATTATGTTCAAAATCTTGTATTGTTGGCAAAACCATACACTTATATTTTAAAAATATCTTATTTTTAAAATAAGAATTTACTTACCTTTCCAAACTTCCAATTTTATGTAGGTTTCCATTTTCCCAAGCCCAATTTCTGACTGCAAGTAAAACTATGATAAATTGAGTATTTATTCTTAAAATTTCATCTCTTCCTCAACTTCTGAAACTCTTTAATTCTACAGTGTTTAAGAATAGAAACTGTTGGTTACAGTCAAATTGTTGAACATCTATCAAGTTTCAAAATATACTTGATGTTGGAATATTGAAAGAGTCAAAAGAATCAGTATTCATGATTGAAATAGTCAACCTACCTTACATATGGATTGGATAATGGTCTGAAGTGAATGCCTTGTTTTATTATAAGCTCAAATTTTAAACAACCACAGACTTAGATTTGAAGATACTAAAGAATCTTGTAAAAATTACTATTTGATTTTCCTTTTAACTAGATCACAAAATAATTTTCTGACCGATCTTTGAATTCCTATGGAGACTTGAAACCAAAAGATTCTATTTGTTTCTGGTTCTCCAATCAAAATATAATTAAAAGAAAAACCAATTTACATTCTACTGTAGATTAGGAAACATGTAAACACAAAACCAGTAATGTAAGTCTCATTTTTCCCTCCTTAAATGATTTAAAAGTAAGTTCTCAAACCCTTTGTTTTAAACCTTAAACTCATTGCTTATTTTGTATTGAGTCAATAAATGGGATAGGTGGAATATATCAAAATATGTCACAGAAATCCAATATATTCAATGTATATTTTAAAAGAAAATTTAAAATGTAAGCAACCTTTTTTTTTTTTTTTTTTTTTTTTTTTTTTTTTTTTTGGGTGCTTGGGATCGAACTCAGGGCCTTGTGCTTACAAGACAAGCACTCTACCAGCTGAGCTATCTCCCCAGCCCGTAAGCAACCTTAACACCAAAGATTTGAAAAAAAAAGATATAAACAGGTGGAAAATAGGAACTGAAAGAACAAAATTAAAAAAAAATAGTAAACAGAAGTGAATAATAAGAATTTTCTTAAAAAATATTTTCCAGAATTCATTAGCAATAGTAGAAGATACAATAATAATCTAAAAAAGATTCACTTCTTGCATAGATGATGCTAATGTCCTTAAATAAAAAGTTAGTTAAAGGAAATAATGCATAACCGGTTTTCATAGGTATATAAATCACATTAAATTATTAAAATTCTGCATTGTACTCCAATCCTAGAGTATCAAATATGGAATTTTTCTGAAGCTGTCAAATAAAATAAAACTGATACTTAGTGATTAGACTTGGCATCACTTACCACTTTAGACAAAACAATAAACTTTCCAAACTTGAATGGTCAAAAGTAGAAGCAGTACCACAAAGGAATTGTTTTTATTCTTTTGTTACAATGACATACACCAAGTTAAAATGATGTATAAAACTGCAGGTCCAATTAAGAAGTGCTCAATTCAATTTTGATAAACTAAAATTCTAGTCATAGGTAGTATATTACTACATGACTGAAGGAGTGCTTTTTTTTCTTACCTTTTTATTTATGTATATGATGTTTTTCATGAAAAACATTAAACTAGGGAAATGAAGTTTTAGAACCATCATATAATACCTTCCTATGTACTGTCTTGTATGTAACTAATTACTTACTAAATTCTTGTTTTCTACTACCAATAGCTGTGAAGAATAATGAAGCAAAACTACAAGATACAACATTTTCCAGAAAGAAATGAAGATTTTTACTTCATTATGAATAACGAGGACAACAACCCACTCTCCGGTACATGACAATCTGATTCCAATAATTTCTCACTTTATATAAAGTGAGGTTTACAAGGTTAACAAAACTAAGATAAAATGACATTATTTTCTTATACCTATCTGTGGAATTCAGATGTTTTAATTTACAAACATGGAACTACTGCACTTCCAACTTGAATTTTAAGTTTTGGTTCATCTTTTACTGAGAGAAAATAACACAACTTTGAAAACACACATAAAACAGTATAAACAAAACAATGAATATCCATTAAAAATATATAAAGTCAATGTCTATAACAGTGAGAGTACATGAGATGAGAAGACATGACTGTGACCTAGAAACCTTTTCTTCTCAGTTGCAGGGAAATTTTCTTACTCATTTGTGTATGTTCAGTGAATATGAGCATGCCCTTAACATGAAGTACACATTGGTCTAGTGGTGATCATGACAAAAACAATGGAATTTGCTTTAAAGATTATGCAAGTGAAAAAAATAGATTACATAAGTGTACTGACTATAAGTTGAATCATTTTAAAGGTGAAAAGTTACTATACAGTGTAAGGAATGACTTGTAAAGGATACATGAAAAACTTAAGATTGCAAAGAACCACTCTTCATACAAAGAACCACTCTTCAGAGAATAAAATATAATGACTTTAGAATATGCTAAAAACCTGTTTTTTTAAAGGGTAACAAGTTGGCAATAATTAACTGTGTATTTCAGCTACTGGAGGGAATTGTGAATGTTCCCAACACAAAGAAATAATGAATAATTAAGGTGATAGATGTGCCAGTTATTCTCATCTGTTCAGCACACATATATACATGTATTGAAATGTCATTATATACAATAAATATATAAAATTATTTGCCAATTAAGAGTAAAAGTGTATATAAAGAAAAACATAATTTAATTTTCATACTGTAATTATGAAGTTGAATTTGAATAATCAGCCTCTAATATAAACAGCACCACTGAATTCCACCCATACAAGAAAGTGGAGAATTCAAACAAAAGGCAGTTATATTAGCAAACTATCAGATCCTAATGCAAAGAGTAAAGCATACTTCAATACCCATTTTAATAACTTCAACCTCAAGGATTTAATGATCACACCTGAATAGTAATTACTATAATTAATAAATTTTTAAATTGAATTTTTAGAAAAATTTGCTTGCATTTGTATCTGTTAAACACAAGACTAGCAATAGATATAATCACTAGCTTATTGACATGCTTTCCAGTGAAAATTATTTATGGAACAGAAAACAAAACTCATTTATTTAACATGTACAAAGCACAATGTTAGGTGCTGAGCATACAGTGAAGACAGACAGACATGATCCCTGCTTTCAAGAGTTCAAAATCTAGAATGAGTTGCACCTTATTTGAATATTTTAAAACTTTAAAAGTTGCATAAAAACAAATAATAGCTAAAAAAATACAAAGAACTTTATATTTTAATATAATATAAAAACTTCCTTGGGCTGGGGATATAGTTCAGTTGGTAGAGTGCCTGCCTTGCAAGCACAAGGCCCTGGGTTCAATCCCCAGCACTGCAAAAAAAAAAAAATTCCTGAATTCTACTTTCCAGATAAAAGATGATCATTTTTCTGGTATTTCATTGTTCTAAGAAAATACTTCACTTTTTCACATCCTAAGCAAATTCCTATTCAGATAGCTCTTACAGCAAAAGCACATGAAAACTAAAAATACACATACATAAGATAAATTACAACTTGTAATAATTCCTCCTATAATTCAGTGTACTTTGTGAGCAGTGGGAAGTGTAACAAGATAGTTCTACCTGACTTTGTTTCTAGCAACATAATTCATGCATAATAGTCATCAAACTGTATTGATAAGCTGGAGATGCATTTCCAGTTTAGTTTTAGAACAAGTAAAGAATATGCTGGGGTTCTACAGGTACCATGTTAAAGGTGAGTACATATTGAAAAACACTGTGGACAGCAGGAGGTTACTTAAAACACCCATTTTCATCCACTTAATTGCTCTATTTAACAACAATGGGTTTTGCTCCTTGACATGTGGGGACAGAAAAGAGACTAAAAACCTCAATTCTACTGGCCTTTTTTTTTTTTTTTACAAAAATTATCAGCATAGGAATGAGGAATCCACACAGTGGGAAGAAATAAGCACTTCTAATGTACCTAATCTCATATTTTAATATAATGATACAAATGTTCATATATAGACTTTCATTCTATTGATGTTACACTTAAAAGTCTCATAAAACTTGTACTGGGTATGCCATTATTGGAAATGCAACAAAATGCAGATGAATTATCAATATCAGCATATAAGATTTCCCATTAGCTTAATATTTAACTGTGTTAAGAGAATACTTCATTTATTACCAATTATGTGTGAGTATTGCATAGCACTTACCAATACAGTAACCAGTATCTTTAATATGAGATATGATTACTAAATGTAACATGGTATCCTGGATGGGATTCTGGGACAAAAATGGTTGGTAGTAAAAAACTAATAAAATGTGAATAAAATGTGGAGTTTAGTAAATAATAATGTACCAATATTGGTTCCTTAGTTGTATGACATGTATTAAAGTAACATTCTACTAATAATAGGAATAATTGGGTATATGGTATTTGCTTTGTAATTTCTCTGCTAATCTAAAATTAAGACAGTTTATTTAAATAGAAAGTCAAAGGAAAAGATGAAGTTAAGAAAGGGAGACTGAATATAAAAGAGTTTTATAGGTATTAGACATATTCCAATAACACTGAGAAGATGAGATGGGACAAAAGGGCAACAAGATTGAAAAGAAGAGAGTAAGTGTAGACAGATTTTCATGATTGTTATTCAGAAAATGGGTGAGTTTCAGGTTTATAGCATTTGTTTTGTTATGTAGAGGAGATCAGTTCTTGCTTAGAGTAATACAGTGCAATATGCAAAACTGAGGATCAACTTGAGGTAGATGGACATGGATTTATACATCCCATCAGCCTTCCTTGTCACTCCCTGCACCAAAAATGAATACTAGGATTCATTTTCTTAATTTCCATCTAAGATAAGGGGTATGTTATCCATGGAAACTTTAACTCTTAATACATGTGAAGAATATTTGTTTTTACCCAACTGCTTTCCATCCATTCCTAACCTCACCCTTGTTCTTCCAACATAAAGTCTAAGATTCAGATTTCTATATTGAGGAATAGACCTCACTGAGGAAAAAAATCTAATTTAGAAACATAATAAATGCAGCATCTATGTAAACTTGAATTCTAAATGTTATGACAAATAATTTTCTTTTCCCACCTCTTCTACACTATCCCATTCATTTGCCTACTTCCCACCTTCAAATATAAACACAAGGTAAAGATTTTTCATTTTGAAGAATAAATTTTTAATAGATAGTAAAAGCAGTCTGCTTAGTAATATAAATGATAACAGAAGGGATGCATGGATAGAAACAAAAATATAGCTGGCATGATTCATCTGAAATTGATAAACCATTTCAAAATCAAAAAGCATGGGAAATGGATAGTAACAGACAACCACAATAAAAACCCTAATTACTAATCATTCATAATAGGGTTTTATGTAGACTGCAAGAGAGACTGCAAGAGACAACTCTTTTTAAATGACAGCTTTGAGAACTGCATATAGGGGACAGAGATCATTGATAGAGTACTTACTTAGTATGCTGGAGACCATGGGTTTGATAATCCCCCCAAAAAGCTATCACATGGTATTAAGTCATTATTTACCTCCCAATCAGAACAAACATAATTCAGAATTTAGCTAATTATAAATCTTTTATAAAAATTGACAACCAAAGAAAAATTTGACCAGAAAATCCAGTGACAAAATATATTTTAAAATGTTTTAACCAGTGATGTGCAAAACTATGATAATCACAGACATGTACCAAAATCAAGTTGGTTACACTTTTTCAATGTGCTCAGAGTGTATACAGAATAAAGTAATTATACAATTTAGAATAGCTAATCAAAACAGAAGCTTTTGTGAATTAAAAAAAATCCCATGATATAATATATGGAAAGGAGAGAAACAGCTGTGAGAACCTCAGTAGTCATCATCAATTTTTCCTCCCTCAGACACAAAGTTCAACTGGGTACCAGGTCCTGTCTATTTTCTCTCAGCATGAACTTGAGGGTCTGTTTTATACTATTTCCATATGATGGCCACACCATACCTAATTTGGAATAAATTCCTAATTCATCTACATGCCTCTTGTCTATCTCTCCCTATAGTTCATTGTCTCTACTTATCCTAAAGCTATTATTTGAAAGAAAAATGTGATCATGTCAGCCCTTGTTTAAATAAACACTTTTTATTACATGGGATATTTAAACTCCTTGAATGGGTTGTCTCCTGCTTTTTATAATCTGGTTCATCTTATCTTTTCAAATCCTATTTTTAAAATAAATTATTACATATCGACCCTTCTTATGTGTTACTATTTCCCTAACATAACATACACATTCCTATCTCTGAGTTTATTACATGGAATTTCCTCTGCTTAGAATGCTCTTTGTTCATAGACTCATTTTCAAATTGACAAATTCCTACCCATCTTCCAAGGACCATCTCAAGTGCTTCCATCTTTGAAGACTTATGATTTGCAGACCACTTACTTTTTGCCCATTTTATTCATTACAACACTTTATATGTATCCCTAGTATAGGACTCTAGTCTTCCAAAAGACATAATAATATGCAATCACCTGAACTTATGTCAAAGATCAAAGTGCACCAGAAAAAGTTGTCCTTTCAATAACAAGTGCTAAAAGATGTTTGTAAGACATAAAACTGACAATGTTCCTTTATGTAGAATGTAAAGAATTTCTATAAATCAGTAAGGAAAAGGTACAAAAACCAGTAGGAAATAGACAATAGATTTGGACAATTAATCTACAAAAGAGGATACCTAAATGGCCAACAACAAACATATTTAAAAGTGTTCAACTTAGACAAAAAAAATGCAAAATAAAATCACAATGAGACCACTATTTTACCAGAAAAGTTAAAATTAAAAAAGAAAAAGACAGCCTCAAAAATGGGCAAGAAGACCAATCAGAACTATCATACATTGGTGTTGGAAGTATAAAATAGTACAACTACTTTGGAAAACTGTTTTTATATTTTCTAGGAAGGTTGAACTTATATATACATAATATTATCCAATAATTCCACTCCTAGGCATAAAGTGTTACATATGTTAAGCAAGAAAACATTCACAGGAATAGTTTTAGCACTATCTGATAATAGTAAAAAACTGAATAGAAGCAAAATGACCATCAACAGAAATGAAAAGGTGTAATACACTAAAAAACTACAATATACTTATAGAGTAAAACAGCATGCAACAAAAACAAATGAAATATCATTATAAGCAGTAACATAGATAACACTCACAAACTTAACACAGCAAAAGAAACCAACCACAAAAAATGCATACTGTACACTTTCATACATATCAAGATACAAAGTATATAGTACATATGTGTTTGTACATACAAACTGTATAAATAATATACATTTCCAGGTCTATGTAAATTTTTGAAAATATATTTCTATACTGAATTACACAAAGTTCAGTGGTTTAAATAAAAATAATCAGAAAAGAATTATTAAGCATTTTAAAGGTAATTAACAATGTGTACTTATGAGAATAAGAAAGTTCCAGGTATTAAAACATACTATAAAATAATATGGTCAAAATTGTATGATGTATGCAGGTAAAACTAATCTTTGGTATAAAAGAGACAAGAATCATGGCTACAAGTGAGGGGTATTAAATGAAAAGAAAGGTAACAGAAGGGGTTTTCTGGGATTTGTAAAATGTTATTCAACAGCATACTATTCATACAGGTATGTTAACACTGCAGATACTCATTGAGTTGTAGGGTGATGGTTTGGGTACTTCACTGGATAATCCATATATATTAACAAATGTTCATTGTACCCAGTACAGTATATCTAAGAAGATATATGTGGAACATATTCTGCATATCTAGCCTATATCAATAAAATTTACCAAAAATAAACTATAACATAGCTTAAATCCCATTCCAATATGCATGCATGTTAAGTGTTCCAATAAACCCTTAAGAATGGAAAATGATAAAACCCAGAAGGTTTACATATTAAGTTAAGGGCTGGCATTTTATCTCATTGACAGAGCTTGCCTAGCTTGTGCAAATTTTGGGATTCAATTCCCATAACTGCCAAAAATTTACAAGGTTTACATTCAGAAAATAGAAAAAGCAGATGATACAGGAGACCAAAAACTTACTAGGAAAGCTCTATGAGACCTCCAGCTCAATGGTTGATCAAATGGTGGATGCTGATCTGCAACTTTTCCAGATATCCATCAGGTATTCTGATATCTGTAGGTAGGGATAATCATTTCTTTAAATCCTACAAAAAGATAAAAAAAAAGTAATCAAAACAAAAAATGACAGCACATTTGACTTTTGATTCATGTACTTTAGAGTAGTATTTTGTAGCAAAAATTAGCTGAATTTAACCACAGTTTAAAAGTTACCTACAAGGTTGGTGATATAGCTCAGTTGGTAGAGTGCTTGCCTCGCAAGCACAAGACCCTGGGTTCAATCCCCAACACTGTAAAAAAAAAGTTACATATATTGATTATATATAATATATTGAAGGCAAAATGTTTACTACTGTAAGCAAAGGCATATGATGCACTTTTATAGAAATGATATGAGACAAATTGCACTCAGTTGTTTTGGGATCATTCCATTACTAAATTTAATTTGGATTTACTTTGAAATTATTACATCATATGGTAGAAACAGGCAGATACAACATGTGATCAATATAAATAATTAAACAAGGAAATATTATTATTTTAAATACAACATGTGAAAGAATATTAAAACATTGTCTTTTTGCTGTTAATAGAAGTGAAAGTTTTTCTATTTCATTTAACTATAGAATGTGAGTTGAGACAAACTTCAAGGAGAAACTTGCCTCTATCATCACATCAAGAAATGTCAATTCTATAAAAAGAAATCCTTTTATAATAAAATCATGAAAAACAAAAGAGATAAGAAAGGAAATTTGTAAATATTTACTGAGAGATAAAAGACTTAAATATAGATATATACTATATTCCAAATGGTTAGACTAAACAATGCAACAATAGTGGTTATCACCATATTAATTTCAATATTTTATATAACCCAAATCAAATACCAAGATTATTTTTGCCAAAAACAATGAAATACATAAAACTTATCTAGAAAAATAGACAAAAAAAATCTCCAAAAATATTCTTAAATAAGAATACATGCTCTTCAACTTACCATGGGGTTATGTCCTGATAAACCAATTCTAAGATGAAAATATCATTAAGTTGGAAATGCACTTAAATATAACTAACTCACTGAATATCACAATTTAGCAACACAGAACTCTGTAGAGTACTGTAGTTTAGTCCTGTGGCTTCATGGCTAACTGAGAGCTGTGATACTGCATTACAAAGTGTATCATACTGCATATTGCCAGTCAGGGAAAAGATCAAAATTCAAAATGTGAAGTATGGGTTCTTATAAATGTATACTTATTTTTCAGCATTGTAAAGTTGAAATCATTAATTAGGCCATGATGAATCAGAAATAGCCCATGTGTATATGTGCAAAGGGAGGAATGAAAAAATAAATTGTTCTATATACTAAAATGAATTAAACTGAAAAATATATATATAATCTATAGCATGTCACCTCCTGGGGGAAAATATATAATTCAATCTACATATAGACCCAAATTCCAACATATTTTATACCTGTGATAAAATCACATATATTATGAAGATAACTAAGGACAATTTTATTATTATTTTGATACATCTATATAATTACACAAATATCAAGTTGCTCTCAAGAGTTGAAAGTGTTAATTTATTACAGAGAACACTGATATTGTTTTCTGTAACTCACTCAGAAACAATCTTTTAACAATAAAAATATAATCAACCACCAGGACAGACATGCTAATCTTCATTATCTCTACAGCTATAAGAAAAGAAACAAACTTCTATTTTTAAAGATTTCATTTTTTTGGTAGAAAAATATTAATATACAGTATATACTGAAATAATAGTCATAATTTCTGTCTTCAAAGTTATAATATAAAATTGATAAAAAGGAAATATGTCATATAACCTACATGGAGAAATAATTTACTATGTACAATAGGAATTTCTAGGTGCCATGAGCCAGAGATGAAATAATACCGGTACGTATAAAGCAAGGGGAAAAAAAGCTGGTGTCTCTTTTATTTTTCTCTTTTAAAATCTGAATATGAAGTATCCAAATGAATCTCAAAGAGATATAACTGAAATCACATTTTCTGGAAAGAGGACTTTGCTAAGGCCTTCTAGAATGATGTCAGTCTAGATTTCTGAAATTTAAAAAAAAAATCACTTTTCCTCAACAGGAAACTAAAAATGAATATTCTGAATTCTGTAGAATAAAGAAAACTATGATTAATGTGTACTTGTCTTACAATAATAATTAGGAAAAAGGAAATATTAAGAATATGACTCACTAATATAATTATAACAGCTCTCTTTATGACAATTTTCAAATTGCTTTGCTTGATATATATATGTATATATATGTGTCTGCATGTTTATTTATATACAGAAACACATATAAATGTATATATATACACACACACATATATATATATTTATATATATATATATAAAGTGTTACCTCTATTGAGATCTGTCTATGTTTATGATTTCTTAGACAAACACCTATATATTTCTTAGAAAAACATCTATATTGAAAAATGAGACAATGTTTAACTTAATGAATATTTATTTTATCCTACTATGTAATTATCATTGTAGGTAAAATACAGAAAACCAACATACAAAAATAAGAGCATAACAATCTTTTATATTCAGGTGCATAAGTGTGCAGTTAAGAGATCAAAACATTAACTGAAATGTCTTCAAATAGGAAGTACTAAAAATCCTTTTACACTCTTGGATTATGAAACATTATGAAAGGACTTGCATTCAAGTCATTATCCAGAGTTGAATAAAAAATTACAGCCTGGAAGTATGCATTTAAACTTTTAATGAATAATAGTTACTTAAAAATAGTACTTTTAAAAATTGAACACAAGGGTTTCTTACCAAATCAATATTAAAATTTACCTTATTTCTGTATTTTTATCTTGGTAACAATACTAAAAAAAGTTCAATTCATATTCATAAGCAGTTGCAAATGATAAAGGAATACACTTTTATTTTAAAGAGATTCTGGGGAAATTTTATGTTGACATCTAGACAAAAATTTAACTTGGCAGCAAAAAATCATTGTATTGGTGATTGATATTTAATCTCTTAAAATTTGATATCAGATACCTCTACAGTCACACATTTTTTTTCTGTCACACTTAAAAATATTAAAGAATTTAAACATGCCTTATATTTCTGGCAATATTTGAAAATTTTCCTACCTCAGTGAAATGTAGATCAAAATATAATGCTTAAATATGTAAAGGTGGTTGCAAGAATGTATTGGCAATACCAAGGAAGCAAATTTAACAAAGAGAGAACTGAAAGTGAAGAGCTCTTAAGCATAGACAGACTGTCACTTTCTTGGTAGGGGTTGAAGATACTTGCAGGAAAGTGCTTGGGTTTAGGTGCACAGTGGGATAAAAGGTGAAGACTTGGGTGCCTAAATTGCAACTGAGTTCTCACAGAAACACCAATCTCTTCCAAAAGAATTATGAGGTAAGTTTGGTAGTCTCAGACTATGAATAAAAATTTGAATACTACCTGATACAACCAAGTTATTATGTTATTAACAAACAAGTATGATTTAAACACAACTGTTCATTGGTAGTCTTGATCCCATCAAGAAAAATGAAAACAATGAAGGCTTAAGTCAGAACTTTACTAATCAGTCAGTGGGGTAAGAGGTTTCTTTGCTGTAGTAGTTTTTGAAAACCAGAAGAACACTTACTTGCCCAATTTTTGTGCCATTCACTACATAATAACTAAATATCCAGTAAATTTAAATTTCATCTTATTTCCTAACACTTTCAACATTGCTTTCTTAAATCTAGACTAAGAGTCCAGTACAAGAATAGATGTTTTAGTATGGTTCATGAACTAAACATGTTTTTGGGGTTTTTCTGTTTGCTTTGCTTTTGAATTTTAAATGTTACTAATCAAAGAAAAGAAAATGCAATAGAGACTATAGTTCACAAAACCTAAAAGTGTACTAACAAGCCCCAGGTTTAGACAAGCAATAGTCAGCCAAGCCCTGACCTGTAGTGTTTTCTGATTTCCTTTGGCAGCAGTCCTCCACAGCAGACTTCACACTACCAACATGACACTGAATGTGTAACAATGGGAAGAACATGCAGTAGCACACCATTACATGGTACTGTGCAATATATATACCTCAAAAGTAACTCTTACCACATAGATAACAATAGTAAAGAGCACTAGATCAGAAATACTCTTGCATATTCATTACTTTTGTTTCTGAATTAACTTAATTATAAGTTCATATGTTTAAACATTAATAATAGCCATGTTTAACAGGCAAAATTGCTAAAAATGTAAGAATCATCTCTCAGTGTGAGCTGACTGCAGCACACCATTCTGTAGGGTTACACCTAAACAGGTAAAGGCTATACACATTACCAACAGATAAAAACTGCATGAGTTCATATTCCCAAATTTCATGAAACACATCAGGAAATAATCTACCATGTCAAGAAAGAATACAAGCAGTTAAAAAATGCTCAGAAACTTCAGTAAATATAATTATCTAATGAAACAATAAAATTGTTCTGTTTAGCTGGGTGTGGTGGTACACACCTGTAATGCTGAGGCAGGAGGATGGTGAGTTCAAAGCCAGTCTCAGCAAAAGCAAGGCACTAAGCAACTCAGTGAGACCCTGTCTCTAAATAAAGTGTAAAATATAGCTGGGGATGTGGATCAGTGGTTGATTGTCCCTGAGTTCAATCCTGGTACTCAAAAAACTTTCAATAAACTTTAAGTTGTTATGTTTAGAAACGTAACATGTTGCAAAAGTCAAATCAAACATGAATTTTAAAAAAGAAATCCCCAGGGCTGTGGTTGTGGCTCAGTGGTAAATGTGTGCCCAGCACATGTGAGGCACTTGGGTTTACTCTACCAAATAAAAACAAATAAATAAAGGCCTTGTGTCCATCTGCAACTAAAATGTATTTTGAAAAATTTTAAAAATAGATACCACCAAAAATGATCAGGAAAGTATGCATAAAATAAATAGAAACTTTTAGATATGTATTTTCCAAATATTTGAAAGGACAAAATAATAAAAGAGTAACAGCTGAGGTGAAAATCTAATTACTGTATGAGTCTATAGTGATTATTTCAAGCATAATGATGTATGATTCTAAATTAAGCACCACCCTAAGTTGCTAATAATTTTGAAATTCTGCATGTCCTTCTTATGGGATTTGGTTCCTTTCTGATGGACAGATATTCAAATATTACTTCTCTGTAGTATCAAAAATACCCTCTCTAGATTCTTCCATTTTTTTATGTCCTTTCAACTCTCTTTTTTTT